>NW_026277700.1:0-212739 GCF_023373465.1 Oncorhynchus keta | reverse complement strand
CTAGCCCCCGAACAGCAGCACTGCAGAAATTATTACACTCAACGGAACGACTTGATTAGTGTAGTGTCAACAACGCAGCTACTGCCAGCTAGCCTACTTTAGCAGTACTGTATCATTTTAATCATTTTAGTCAATAGATTCTTGCTACGTAAGCTTAACTTTCTGAACATTCGAGACGTGTAGTCCGCTTGTCATTCCAATTTCCTTGCATTAGCGTAGCCTTTTCTGTAGCCTGTCAACTATGTGTCTGTCTATCCCTGTTCTCTCCTCTCTGCACAGACCATACAAACGCTCCACACCGCGTGGGCCGCGACCACCCTAACCTGGTGGTCCCAGCGCGCACGACCCACGTGGAGTTCCAGGTCTCTGGTAGCCTCTGGAACTGCCAATCTGCGGCCAACAAGGCAGAGTTCATCTCAGCCTATGCCTCCCTCCAGTCCCTTGACTTCTTGGCACTGACGGAAACATGGATCACCACAGATAACACTGCTACTCCTACTGCTCTCCTCGTCCGCCCACGTGTTCCGCACACCCCGAGAGCTTCTGGTCAGCGGGGTGGTGGCACCGGGATCCTCATCTCTCCCAAGTGGTCTTTCTCTTCTCTCCCCTTACCCATCTGTCTATTGCCTCCTTTGAATTCCATGCTGTCACAGTTACCAGCCCTTTCAAGCTTAACATCCTTATCATTTATCGCCCTCCAGGTTCCTCGGAGAGTTCATCAATGAGCTTGATGCCTTGATAAGCTCCTTTCTGAGGACGGCTCACCTCTCACAGTTCTGGGCGACTTTAACCTCCCCACGTCTACCTTGACTCCATTCCTCTCTGCCTCCTTCTTTCCACTCCTCTCCTCTTTTGACCTCACCCTCTCACCTTTCCCCCTACTCACAAGGCAGGCAATACGCTTGACCTCATCTTTACTAGATGCTGTTCTTCCACTAACCTCATTGCAACTCCTCCAAGTCTCCGACCACTACCTTGTATCCTTTTCCCTCTCGCTCTCATCCAACACTTCCCACACTGCCCCTACTGATGGTATCGCGCCGTCCCAACCTTCGCTCTCTCCCCCCGCTACTCTCTCCTCTTCCATCCTATCTTCTTCCCCTCTGCTCAAACTTTCTCCAACCTATCTCCTGATTCTGCCTCCTCAACCCTCCTCTCCTCCCTTACTGCATCCTTTGACTCTATGTCCCCTATCCTCCAGGCCGGCTCGGTCCTCCTCCCGCTCCGTGGCTCGACGACTCATTGCGAGCTCACAGAACAGGGCTCCGGGCAGCCGAGGGAAATGGAGGAAAACTACGCCTCCCCTGCGGACCTGGCATCCTTTCACTCCCTCCTCTCTACATTTTCCTCCTCTGTCTCTGCTGCAAAAGCCACTTTCTACCACTCTAAATTCCAAGCATCTGCCTCTAACCCTAGGAAGCTCTTTGCCACCTTCTCCTCCCTCCTGAATCCTCCCCCCCTCCCTCCTCCCTCTCTGCAGATGACTTCGTCAACCATTTTGAAAAGAAGGTCGATGACATCCGATCCTCGTTTGCTAAGTCAAACGACACTGCTGGTTCTGCCCACACTGCCCTACCCTATGCCTGACCTCTTTCTCCTCTCTCTCTCAGATGAAATCTCAAGCCCTTGTGACGGCCGGCCGCCCAACAACCTGCCCGCTTGACCCTATCCCCTCCTCTTCTCCAGACCATTTCCGGAGACCTTCTCCCTTACCTCACCTCGCTCATCAACTCATCCCTGACCGCTGGCTACGTCCCTCCCGTCTTCAAGAGAGCGAGAGTTGCACCCTTCTGAAAAAACCTACACTCGATCCCTCCGATGTCAACAACTACAGACCAGTATCCCTTCTCTCTTTTCTCTCCAAAACTCTTGAGCGTGCCGTCCTTGGCCAGCTCTACCGCTATCTCTCTCAGAATGACCTTCTTGATCCAAATCAGTCAGGTTTCAAGACTAGTCATTCAACTGAGACTGCTCTTCTCTGTATCACGGAGGCGCTCCGCACTGCTAAAGCTAACTCTCTCTCCTCTGCTCTCATCCTTCTAGACCTATCGGCTGCCTTCGATACTGTGAACCATCAGATCCTCCTCTCCACCCTCTCCGAGTTGGGCATCTCCGGCGCGGCCCACGCTTGGGATTGCGTCCTACCTGACAGGTCGCTCCTACCAGGTGGCGTGGCGAGAATCTGTCTCCCTCACCACGCGCTCTCACCACTGGTGTCCCCAGGGCTCTGTTCTAGGCCCTCCTTATTCTCGCTATACACCAAGTCACTTGGCTCTGTCATAACCTCACATGGTCTCTCCTATCATTGCTATGCAGACGACACACAATTAATCTTCCTTTCCCCTTCTGATGACCAGGTGGCGAATCGCATCTCTGCATGTCTGGCAGACATATCAGTGTGGATGACGGATCACCACCTCAAGCTGAACCTCAGCAAGACGGAGCTCCTCTTCCTCCCGGGGAAGGACTGCCCGTTCCATGATCTCGCCATCACGGTGTTGACAACTCCATTGTGTCCTCCTCCCAGAGCGCTAAGAACCTTGTGATCCTGGACAACACCCTGACGTTCTCAACTAACATCAAGGCGGTGTCCCGTTCCTGTAGGTTCATGCTCTACAACATCCGCAGAGTACGACCCTGCTCACACAGGAAGCGGCGCAGGTCCTAATCCAGGCACTTGTCATCTCCCGTCTTGATTACTGCAACTCGCTGTTGGCTGGGCTCCCTGCCTGTGCCATTAAACCCCTACAACTCATCCAGAACGCCGCAGCCCGTCTGGTGTTCAACCTTCCCAAGTTCTCTCACGTCACCCCGCTCCTCCGCTCTCTCCACTGGCTTCCAGTTGAAGCTCGCATCCGCTACAAGACCATGGTGCTCGCCACGGAGCTGTGAGGGGAACGGCACCTCAGTACCTCCAGGCTCTGATCAGGCCCTACACCCAAACAAGGACACTGCGTTCATCCACCTCTGGCCTGCTCGCCTCCCTACCACTGAGGAAGTACAGTTCCCGCTCAGCCCAGTCAAAACTGTTCGCTGCTCTGGCCCCCCAATGGTGGAACAAACTCCCTCACGACGCCAGGACAGCGGAGTCAATCACCACCTTCCGGAGACACCTGAAACCCCACCTCTTCAAGGAATACCTAGGATAGGGTAAGTAAGGGTAAGTAATCCTTCTCACCCCCTTCTCACCCCCAACAACATTTAGATGCAAGTGGCTGTTCCACTGGTTGTCATAAGGTGTATGCACCAATTTGTAAGTCGCTCTGGATAAGAGCGTCTGCTAAATGACTTAAAATGTAAATGTAAATAGAAACAGTAGATCTAGCTGGTCTGTCATAATACAATAGAGACAGTAGATCTATCTGGTCTGTCATAATATAATAGAGACAGTAGATCTACCTGGTCTGTCATAAACTACCTGGCATGTCAAAATATAATAGAGACAGTAGATCTATCTGGTCTGTCATAATATAATAGAGACAGTAGATCTAGCTGGTCTGTCATCAAATAATAGACACAGTAGATCTAGCTGGGCTGTCATATTATAATAGAGACAGTAGATCTACCTGGTCTGTCAAATTAGAATAGAGACAGTAGATCTAGCTGGTCTGTCATCAAATAATAGACACAGTAGATCTAGCTGGTCTGTCATAATATAATAGAGAAATATATCTACTTGGTCTGTCATAATATAATAGAGACAGTAGATCTAGCTGGTCTGTAATATTATAATAGAGACAGTAGATCTACCCGGTCTGTCATAATATAATAGAAACAGTAGATCTAGCTGGTCTGTCATAATATAATAGAGACAGTAGATCTAGCTGGTCTGTCATAATATAATAGAGACAGTAGATCTACCTGGTCTGTCATAATATAATAGAGACAGTAGATCTACCTGGTCTGTCATAATATAATAGAGACAGTAGATCTAGCTGGTCTGTCATAATATAATAGAGACAGTAGATCTAGCTGGTCTGTCATAATATAATAGAGACAGTAGATCTAGCTGGTCTGTCATAATATAATAGAGACAGTAGATCTAGCTGGTCTGTCATAATATAATAGAGACAGTAGATCTAGCTGGTCTGTCATAATATAATAGAGAAAGTATATCTACTTGGTCTGTCATAATATAATAGAGACAGTAGATCTAGCTGGTCTGTCATATTATAATAGAGACAGTAGATCTAGCTGGTCTGTCATAATATAATAGAGACAGTAGATCAAGCTGGTCTGTCATAATATAATAGAGACAGTAGATCTAGCTGGTCTGTCATAATATAATAGAGACAGTAGATCTACCTGGTCTGTCATAATATAATAGAGACAGTAGATCTAGCTGGTCTGTCATAATACAATAGAGACATAGAGACAGAGATCTAGCTGGTCTGTCATAATATAATAGAGACAGTAGATCTAGCTGGTCTGTCATAATATAATAGAGACAGTAGATCTACTGGTCTGTCATAATATAATAGAGACAGTAGATCTAGCTGGTCTGTCATATTATAATAGAGACAGTAGATCTACCTGGTCTGTCATAATATAATAGAAACAGTAGATCTAGCTGGTCTGTCATAATATAATAGAGACAGTAGATCTAGCTGGTCTGTCAAAATATAATAGAGACAGTAGATCTACCTGGTCTGTCATAGTATAATAGAGACAGTAGATCTAGCTGGTCTGTCATAATATAACATAGAGACAGTAGATCTAGCTGGTCTGTCATAATATAATAGAGACAGTAGATCTAGCTGGTCTGTCATAATATAATAGAGACAGTGTATCTACCAGGTCTGTCAAAATATAATAGAGACAGTAGATCTAGCTGGTCTGTCATAATATAACAGAGACAGTAGATCTACCTGGTCTGTCAAAATATAATAGAGACAGTAGATCTAGCTGGTCTGTCATAATATAATAGAGACAGTAGATCTAGCTGGTCTGTCATAATATAATAGAGACAGTAGATCTAGCTGGTCTGTCATAATATAATAGAGACAGTAGATCTAGCTGGTCTGTCATAATATAATAGTGACAGTGTATCTACCAGGTCTGTCATAATATAATAGAGACAGTAGATCTAGCTGGTCTGTCATAATATAATAGAGACAGTAGATCTACCTGGTCTGTCAAAATATAATAGAGACAGTAGATCTAGCTGGTCTGTCATAATATAATAGAGACAGTAGATCTAGCTGGTCTGTCATAAATAATAGACACAGTAGATCTAGCTGGTCTGTCATAATATAATAGAGACAGTAGATCTACCTGGTCTGTCAAATTATAATAGAGACAGTAGATCTAGCTGGTCTGTCATCAAATAATAGAGACAGTAGATCTAGCTGGTCTGTCATAATATAATAGAGAAAGTATATCTACTTGGTCTGTCATAATATAATAGAGACAGTAGATCTAGCTGGTCTGTCATATTATAATAGAGACAGTAGATCTACCTGGTCTGTCATAATATAATAGAAACAGTAGATCTAGCTGGTCTGTCATAATATAATAGAGACAGTAGATCTAGCTGGTCTGTCATAAATAATAGACACAGTAGATCTAGCTGGTCTGTCATAATATAATAGAGAAGTAGATCTACTGGTCTGTCATAATATAATAGAGACAGTAGATCTAGCTGGTCTGTCATATTATAATAGAGACAGTAGATCTACCTGGTCTGTCATAATATAATAGAGACAGTAGATCTACCTGGTCTGTCAAAATATAATAGAGACAGTAGATCTATCTGGTCTGTCATAATATAATAGAGACAGTAGATCTAGCTGGTCTGTCATAAATAATAGAGACAGTAGATCTAGCTGGTCTGTCATATTATAATAGAGACAGTAGATCTACCTGGTCTGTCAAATTATAATAGAGACAGTAGATCTAGCTGGTCTGTCATAAATAATAGACACAGTAGATCTAGCTGGTCTGTCATAATATAATAGAGACAGTATATCTACTGGTCTGTCATAATATAATAGAGACAGTAGATCTAGCTGGTCTGTCATATTATAATAGAGACAGTAGATCTACCTGGTCTGTCATAGTATAATAGAAACAGTAGATCTAGCTGGTCTGTCATAATATAATAGAGACAGTAGATCTAGCTGGTCTGTCATAATATAATAGAGACAGTAGATCTAGCTGGTCTGTCATAATATAATAGAGACAGTAGATCTACCTGGTCTGTCATAATATAATAGAGACAGTAGATCTAGCTGGTCTGTCATAATATAATAGAGACAGTAGATCTACCTGGTCTGTCAAAATATAATAGAGACAGTAGATCTACCTGGTCTGTCATAATATAATAGAGACAGTAGATCTAGCTGGTCTGTCATAATACAATAGAGACAGTAGATCTAGCTGGTCTGTCATAATGTAATAGAGACAGTAGATCTAGCTGGTCTGTCATAATATAATAGAGACAGTAGATCTACTGGTCTGTCATAATATAATAGAGACAGTAGATCTAGCTGGTCTGTCATATATAATAGAGACAGTAGATCTAGCTGGTCTGTCATAATATAATAGAGACAGTAGATCTAGCTGGTCTGTCATAATATAATCGAGACAGTAGATCTAGCTGGTCTGTCATAATATAATAGAGACAGTAGATCTACCTGGTCTGTCATAATATAATAGAGACAGTAGATCTAGCTGGTCTGTCATAATATAATAGAGACAGTAGATCTAGCTGGTCTGTCATAATATAATAGAGACAGTAGATCTAGCTGGTCTGTCATAATATAATAGAGACAGTAGATCTACCTGGTCTGTCAAAATATAATAGAGACAGTAGATCTAGCTGGTCTGTCATAATATAATAGAGACAGTAGATCTAGCTGGTCTGTCATAATATAATAGAGACAGTGATCTACCAGGTCTGTCATAATATAATAGAGACAGTAGATCTAGCTGGTCTGTCATAATATAACAGAGACAGTAGATCTACCTGGTCTGTCAAAATATAATAGAGACAGTAGATCTATCTGGTCTGTCATAATATAATAGAGACAGTAGATCTAGCTGGTCTGTCATAATATAATAGAGACAGTAGATCTAGCTGGTCTGTCATATTATAATAGAGACAGTAGATCTACCTGGTCTGTCATAATTAGAATAGAGACAGTAGATCTAGCTGGTCTGTCATCAAATAATAGAGACAGTAGATCTAGCTGGTCTGTCATAATATAATAGAGAAAGTAGATCTACTGGTCTGTCATAATATAATAGAGACAGTAGATCTAGCTGGTCTGTCATATTATAATAGAGACAGTAGATCTACCTGGTCTGTCATAGTATAATAGAAACAGTAGATCTAGCTGGTCTGTCATAATATAATAGAGACAGTAGATCTAGCTGGTCTGTCATAATATAATAGAGACAGTAGATCTACCTGGTCTGTCATAATATAATAGAGACAGTAGATCTAGCTGGTCTGTCATAGTATAGAGACATAGAGACAGTAGATCTAGCTGGTCTGTCATAATATAATAGACAGTAGATCTAGCTGGTCTGTCATAATATAATAGAGACAGTATCTACTGGTCTGTCATAATATAATAGAGACAGTAGATCTAGCTGGTCTGTCATAATATAATAGAGACAGTAGATCTACCTGGTCTGTCATAATATAATAGAGACAGTAGATCTAGCTGGTCTGTCATAATATAATAGAGACATAGAGACAGTAGATCTAGCTGGTCTGTCATAATATAATAGAGACAGTAGATCTAGCTGGTCTGTCATAATATAATAGAGACAGTAGATCTACTTGGTCTGTCATAATATAATAGAGACAGTAGATCTAGCTGGTCTGTCATAATATAATAGAGACAGTAGATCTAGCTGGTCTGTCATAATATAATAGAGACAGTAGATCTAGCTGGTCTGTCATAATATAATAGAGACAGTAGATCTAGCTGGTCTGTCATAATATAATAGAGACAGTAGATCTACTGGTCTGGTCTGTCATAATATAATAGAGACAGTAGATCTAGCTGGTCTGTCATAATATAATAGAGACAGTAGATCTAGCTGGTCTGTCATCAAATAATAAACACAGTAGATCTAGCTGGATATTTCATAATATAATAGAGACAGTAGATCTAGCTGGTCTGTCAAAATATAATAGAGACAGTAGATCTAGCTGGTCTGTCATAATATAATAGACACAGTAGATCTAGCTGGTCTGTCATAATATAATAGAGAAAGTATATCTACTTGGTCTGTCATAATATAATAGAGACAGTAGATCTAGCTGGTCTGTCATATTATAATAGAGACAGTAGATCTAGCTGGTCTGTCATAGTATAATAGAGACAGTGTATCTACCAGGTCTGTCATAATATAACAGAGACAGTATATCTAGCTGGTCTGTCATAATATAATAGAGACAGTAGATCTAGCTGGTCTGTCATAATACAATAGAGACAGTAGATCTACTGGTCTGTCATAATATAATAGAGACAGTAGATCTAGCTGGTCTGTCATATATAATAGAGACAGTAGATCTACCTGGTCTGTCATAATATAATAGAGACAGTAGATCTAGCTGGTCTGTCATAATATAATAGAGACAGTAGATCTAGCTGGTCTGTCATAATATAATAGAGACAGTAGATCTAGCTGGTCTGTCATCAAATAATAGAGACAGTAGATCTAGCTGGTCTGTCATATTATAATAGAGACAGTAGATCTACCTGGTCTGTCAAATATAATAGAGACAGTAGATCTAGCTGGTCTGTCATAAATAATAGACACAGTAGATCTAGCTGGTCTGTCATAATATAATAGAGAAAGTATATCTACTTGGTCTGTCATAATATAATAGAGACAGTAGATCTAGCTGGTCTGTCATATTATAATAGAGACAGTAGATCTACCTGGTCTGTCATAGTATAATAGAAACAGTAGATCTAGCTGGTCTGTCATAATATAATAGAGACAGTAGATCTAGCTGGTCTGTCATAATATAATAGAGACAGTAGATCTAGCTGGTCTGTCATAATATAATAGAGAAGTATATCTACTGGTCTGTCATAATATAATAGAGACAGTAGATCTAGCTGGTCTGTCATAATATAACAGAGACAGTAGATCTAGCTGGTATGTCAAAATATAATAGAGACAGTAGATCTAGCTGGTCTGTCATAATATAATAGAGACAGTAGATCTAGCTGGTCTGTCATAATATAATAGAGACAGTAAATCTACCTGGTCTGTCAAATTAGAATAGAGACAGTAGATCTAGCTGGTCTGTCATAATATAATAGGGACAGTAGATCTAGCTGGTCTGTCATAATATAATAGAGACAGTAGATCAAGCTGGTCTGTCATAATATAATAGAGACCGTGTATCTACCAGGTCTGTCATAGTACAATAGAGACATATAGACAGTAGATCTAGCTGGTCTGTCAAAATATAATAGAGACAGTAGATCTAGCTGGTCTGTCATAATATAATAGAGACAGTAGATCTAGCTGGTCTGTCATAATATAATAGAGACAGTAGATCTAGCTGGTCTGTCATAATATAATAGAGACAGTGTATCTACCAGGTCTGTCATAATATAACAGAGACAGTAGATGTCTAGCTGGTCTGTCATAATATAATAGAGACAGTGGTCTGTCTAATAGAGACAGGTCTGTCAAAATATAATAGAGACAGTAGATCTAGCTGGTCTGTCATAATATAATAGAGACAGTAGATCTAGCTGGTCTGTCATAATATAATAGAGACAGTAGATCTAGCTGGTCTGTCATAATATAATAGAGACAGTAGATCTAGCTGGTCTGTCATAATATAACAGAGACAGTAGATCTACCTGGTCTGTCAAAATATAATAGAGACAGTAGATCTATCTGGTCTGTCATAATATAATAGAGACAGTAGATCTAGCTGGTCTGTCATAAATAATAGACACAGTAGATCTAGCTGGGCTGTCATATTATAATAGAGACAGTAGATCTACCTGGTCTGTCAAATAGAATAGAGACAGTAGATCTAGCTGGTCTGTCATCAAATAATAGACACAGTAGATCTAGCTGGTCTGTCATAATATAATAGAGAAAGTATATCTACTTGGTCTGTCATAATATAATAGAGACAGTAGATCTAGCTGGTCTGTCATATTATAATAGAGACAGTAGATCTACCTGGTCTGTCATAGTATAATAGAAACAGTAGACCTAGCTGGTCTGTCATAATACAATAGAGACAGTAGATATATCTGGTCTGTCATAATATAATAGAGACAGTAGATCGACCTGGTCTGTCATAGTATAATAGAGACAGTAGATCTAGCTGGTCTGTCATAGTACAATAGAGACATAGAGACAGTAGATCTAGCTGGTCTGTCATAATATAATAGAGACAGTAGATCTAGCTGGTCTGTCATAATATAATAGAGACAGTAGATCTAGCTGGTCTGTCATAATATAATAGAGACAGTAGATCTACCTGGTCTGTCATAGTATAATAGAGACAGTAGATCTAGCTGGTCTGTCATAGTATAATAGAGACATAGAGACAGTATCTAGCTGGTCTGTCATAATATAATAGAGACAGTAGATCTAGCTGGTCTGTCATAATATAATAGAGAAAGTAGATCTACTGGTCTGTCATAATATAATAGAGACAGTAGATCTAGCTGGTCTGTCATAATATAATAGAGACAGTAGATCTACCTGGTCTGTCATAGTATAATAGAAACAGTAGATCTAGCTGGTCTGTCATAATATAATAGAGACAATAGAGACAGTAGATCTAGCTGGTCTGTCATATTATAATAGAGACAGTAGATCTAGCTGGTCTGTCATAATATAATAGACACAGTAGATCTAGCTGGTCTGTCATAATATAATAGAGACAGTATATCTACTGGTCTGTCATAATATAATAGAGACAGTAGATCTAGCTGGTCTGTCATATTATAATAGAGACAGTAGATCTACCTGGTCTGTCATAATATAATAGAGACAGTAGATCTAGCTGGTCTGTCATAATATAATAGAGACAGTAGATCTAGCTGGTCTGTCATAATATAATAGAGACAGTAGATCTAGCTGGTCTGTCATAATATAATAGAGACAGTATATCTACTGGTCTGTCATAATATAATAGAGACAGTAGATCTAGCTGGTCTGTCATATTATAATAGAGACAGTAGATCTACCTGGTCTGTCAAAATATAATAGAGACAGTAGATCTACCTGGTCTGTCATGTCAAAATATAATAGAGACAGTAGATCTATCTGGTCTGTCATAATATAATAGAGACAGTAGATCTAGCTGGTCTGTCATAAATAATAGACACAGTAGATCTAGCTGGGCTGTCATAATATAATAGAGACAGTAGATCTAGCTGGTCTGTCATATTAGAATAGAGACAGTAGATCTAGCTGGTCTGTCATAATATAATAGACACAGTAGATCTAGCTGGTCTGTCATAATATAATAGAGACAGTAGATCTACTAGCTGGTCTGTCATAATATAATAGAGACAGTAGATCTAGCTGGTCTGTCATAATATAATAGAGACAGTAGATCTACCTGGTCTGTCATAATATAATAGAGACAGTAGATCTAGCTGGTCTGTCATATTATAATAGAGACAGTAGATCTAGCTGGTCTGTCATAATATAATAGAGACAGTAGATCTAGCTGGTCTGTCATAATATAATAGAGACAGTATATCTACTTGGTCTGTCATAATATAATAGAGACAGTAGATCTAGCTGGTCTGTCATATTATAATAGAGACAGTAGATCTACCTGGTCTGTCATAATATAATAGAGACAGTAGATCAAGCTGGTCTGTCATAATATAATAGAGACAGTAGATCTAGCTGGTCTGTCAAAATATAATAGAGACAGTAGATCTACCTGGTCTGTCATAGTATAATAGAGACAGTAGATCTAGCTGGTCTGTCATAGTACAATAGAGACATAGAGACAGTAGATCTAGCTGGTCTGTCATAATATAATAGGGACAGTAGATCTAGCTGGTCTGTCATAATATAATAGAGACAGTAGATCTAGCTGGTCTGTCATAATATAATAGGGACAGTAGATCTAGCTGGTCTGTCATAATATAATAGAGACAGTGTATCTACCAGGTCTGTCAAAATATAATAGAGACAGTAGATCTAGCTGGTCTGTCATAATATAATAGAGACAGTAGATCTAGCTGGTCTGTCATAATATAATAGTGACAGTGTATCTACCAGGTCTGTCATAATATAACAGAGACAGTAGATCTAGCTGGTCTGTCATAATATAACAGAGACAGTAGATCTACCTGGTATGTCAAAATATAATAGAGACAGTAGATCTATCTGGTCTGTCATAATATAATAGAGACAGTAGATCTAGCTGGTCTGTCATCAAATAATAGACACAGTAGATCTAGCTGGGCTGTCATATTATAATAGAGACAGTAGATCTACCTGGTCTGTCAAATTAGAATAGAGACAGTAGATCTAGCTGGTCTGTCATCAAATAATAGACACAGTAGATCTAGCTGGTCTGTCATAATATAATAGAGAAAGTATATCTACTTGGTCTGTCATAATATAATAGAGACAGTAGATCTAGCTGGTCTGTCATATTATAATAGAGACAGTAGATCTACCTGGTCTGTCATAGTATAATAGAAACAGTAGACCTAGCTGGTCTGTCATAATACAATAGAGACAGTAGATCTATCTGGTCTGTCATAATATAATAGAGACAGTAGATCTACCTGGTCTGTCATAGTATAATAGAGACAGTAGATCTAGCTGGTCTGTCATAGTACAATAGAGACATAGAGACAGTAGATCTAGCTGGTCTGTCATAATATAATAGAGACAGTGTATCTACCAGGTCTGTCATAATATAACAGAGACAGTAGATCTAGCTGGTCTGTCATAATATAATAGAGACAGTAGATCTACCTGGTCTGTCATAGTATAATAGAGACAGTAGATCTAGCTGGTCTGTCATAATATAATAGAGACAGTAGATCTAGCTGGTCTGTCATAATATAATAGAGACAGTAGATCTAGCTGGTCTGTCATAATATAATAGAGAAAGTAGATCTACTTGGTCTGTCATAATACAATAGAGACAGTAGATCTAGCTGGTCTGTCATAATATAATAGAGACAGTAGATCTACCTGGTCTGTCATAATATAATAGAGACAGTAGATCTAGCTGGTCTGTCATAATATAATAGAGACAGTAGATCTACCTGGTCTGTCATAATATAATAGAGACAGTAGATCTAGCTGGTCTGTCATAATATAATAGAGACACTGAGACAGTAGATCTACCTGGTCTGTCATAATATAATAGAGACAGTAGATCTAGCTGGTCTGTCATAATATAATAGAGACAGTAGATCTAGCTGGTCTGTCATAATACAATAGAGACAGTAGATCTAGCTGGTCTGTCATAATATAATAGAGACAGTAGATCTAGCTGGTCTGTCATAATATAATAGAGACAGTAGATCTAGCTGGTCTGTCATAATATAGCTGGTCATGTCATAGAGACAGTAGATCTACCTGGTCTGTCATAATATAATAGAGACAGTAGATCTAGCTGGTCTGTCATAATATAATAGAGACAGTAGATCTACCTGGTCTGTCAAATTAGAATAGAGACAGTAGATCTAGCTGGTCTGTCATCAAATAATAGACACAGTAGATCTAGCTGGTCTGTCATAATATAATAGAGAAAGTAGATCTACTTGGTCTGTCATAATACAATAGAGACAGTAGATCTAGCTGGTCTGTCATAATATAATAGAGACAGTAGATCTACCTGGTCTGTCATAATATAATAGAGACAGTAGATCTAGCTGGTCTGTCATAATATAATAGAGACAGTAGATCTAGCTGGTCTGTCATAATATAATAGAGACAGTAGATCTACCTGGTCTGTCATAATATAATAGAGACAGTAGATCTAGCTGGTCTGTCATAATATAATAGAGACAGTAGATCTACCTGGTCTGTCATAATATAATAGAGACAGTAGATCTAGCTGGTCTGTCATAATATAATAGAGACAGTAGATCTACCTGGTCTGTCAAAATATAATAGAGACAGTAGATCTAGCTGGTCTGTCATAATATAATAGAGACAGTAGATCTAGCTGGTCTGTCATCAAATAATAGACACAGTAGATCTAGCTGGTCTGTCATATTATAATAGAGACAGTAGATCTACCTGGTCTGTCAAATTAGAATAGAGACAGTAGATCTAGCTGGTCTGTCATCAAATAATAGACACAGTAGATCTAGCTGGTCTGTCATAATATAATAGAGAAAGTATATCTACTTGGTCTGTCATAATATAATAGAGACAGTAGATCTAGCTGGTCTGTCATAATATAATAGAGACAGTAGATCTAGCTGGTCTGTCATAATATAATAGAGACAGTAGATCTAGCTGGTCTGTCATAATATAATAGAGACAGTAGACCTATCTGGTCTGTCATAATATAATAGAGACAGTAGATCTAGCTGGTCTGTCATAGTACAATAGAGACATAGAGACAGTAGATCTAGCTGGTCTGTCATAATATAATAGAGACAGTAGATCTACTGGTCTGTCATAATATAACAGAGACAGTAGATCTAGCTGGTCTGTCATAATATAATAGAGACAGTAGATCTACCTGGTCTGTCATAGTATAATAGAGACAGTAGATCTAGCTGGTCTGTCATAGTATAGAGACAGTAGAGACAGTACATCTAGCTGGTCTGTCATAATATAATAGAGACAGTAGATCTAGCTGGTCTGTCATAATATAATAGAGACAGTAGATCTAGCTGGTCTGTCATAATATAATAGAGACAGTAGATCTAGCTGGTCTGTCATAATATAATAGAGACAGTAGATCTATCTGGTCTGTCATAATATAATAGAGACAGTAGATCTACCTGGTCTGTCATAATATAATAGAGACAGTAGATCTACCTGGTCTGTCATAATGTAATAGAGACAGTAGATCTAGCTGGTCTGTCATAATATAATAGAGACACTGAGACAGTAGATCTACCTGGTCTGTCATAATATAATAGAGACAGTAGATCTAGCTGGTCTGTCATAATATAATAGAGACACTGAGACAGTAGATCTACCTGGTCTGTCATAATATAATAGAGACAGTAGATCTAGCTGGTCTGTCATAATATAATAGAGACAGTAGATCTACCTGGTCTGTCATAATATAATAGAGACAGTAGATCTAGCTGGTCTGTCATAAATAATAGACACAGTAGATCTAGCTGGTCTGTCATAATATAATAGAGAAAGTATATCTACTTGGTCTGTCATAATATAATAGAGACAGTAGATCTAGCTGGTCTGTCATATTATAATAGAGACAGTAGATCTACCTGGTCTGTCAAAATATAATAGAGACAGTAGATCTAGCTGGTCTGTCATAATATAATAGAGACAGTAGATCTAGCTGGTCTGTCATAATATAATAGAGATAGTAGATCTACCTGGTCTGTCAAATTAGAATAGAGACAGTAGATCTAGCTGGTCTGTCATAATATAATAGTGACAGTAGATCTACCTGGTCTGTCATAATATAACAGAGACAGTAGATCTAGCTGGTCTGTCATAATATAACAGAGACAGTAGATCTACCTGGTCTGTCAAAATATAATAGAGACAGTAGATCTATCTGGTCTGTCATAATATAATAGAGACAGTAGATCTAGCTGGTCTGTCATAATATAATAGAGACAGTAGATCTAGCTGGTCTGTCATAATATAATAGAGACAGTAGATCTACCTGGTCTGTCAAATTATAATAGAGACAGTAGATCTAGCTGGTCTGTCATAAATAATAGAGACAGTAGATCTACCTGGTCTGTCATAATATAATAGAGACAGTAGATCTAGCTGGTCTGTCATAATATAATAGAGACAGTAGATCTACCTGGTCTGTCAAAATATAACAGAGACAGTAGATCTAGCTGGTCTGTCATAATATAATAGAGACAGTAGATCTACCTGGTCTGTCAAATTAGAACAGAGACAGTAGATCTAGCTGGTCTGTCATCAAATAATAGACACAGTAGATCTAGCTGGTCTGTCATAATATAATAGAGAAAGTATATCTACTTGGTCTGTCATAATATAATAGAGACAGTAGATCTAGCTGGTCTGTCATATTATAATAGAGACAGTAGATCTACCTGGTCATGTCAAAATATAATAGAGACAGTAGATCTAGCTGGTCTGTCGTAATCTATGATAGAGACAGTAGATCTAGCTGGTCTGTCATAATATAATAGAGATAGTAGATCTACCTGGTCTGTCAAATTAGAATAGAGACAGTAGATCTAGCTGGTCTGTCATAATATAATAGTGACAGTGTATCTACCAGGTCTGTCATAATATAACAGAGACAGTAGATCTAGCTGGTCTGTCATAATATAACAGAGACAGTAGATCTACCTGGCATGTCAAAATATAATAGAGACAGTAGATCTATCTGGTCTGTCATAATATAATAGAGACAGTAGATCTAGCTGGTCTGTCATCAAATAATAGACACCGTAGATCTAGCTGGGGTGTCATATTATAATAGAGACAGTAGATCTACCTGGTCTGTCAAATTAGAATAGAGACAGTAGATCTAGCTGGTCTGTCATCAAATAATAGACACAGTAGATCTACCAGGTCTGTCATAATATAATAGGGACAGTAGATCTAGCTGGTCTGTCATAATATAATAGAGACAGTAGATCTACCTGGTATGTCAAAATATAACAGAGACAGTAGATCGAGCTGGTCTGTCATAATATAATAGAGACAGTAGATCTACCTGGTCTGTCAAATTAGAACAGAGACAGTAGATCTAGCTGGTCTGTCATAATATAATAGACACAGTAGATCTAGCTGGTCTGTCATAATATAATAGAGAAAGTATATCTACTTGGTCTGTCATAATATAATAGAGACAGTAGATCTAGCTGGTCTGTCATATTATAATAGAGACAGTAGATCTACCTGGCATGTCAAAATATAATAGAGACAGTAGATCTAGCTGGTCTGTCATAATATGATAGAGACAGTAGATCTAGCTGGTCTGTCATAATATAATAGAGATAGTAGATCTACCTGGTCTGTCAAATTAGAATAGAGACAGTAGATCTAGCTGGTCTGTCATAATATAATAGTGACAGTGTATCTACCAGGTCTGTCATAATATAACAGAGACAGTAGATCTAGCTGGTCTGTCATAATATAACAGAGACAGTAGATCTACCTGGCATGTCAAAATATAATAGAGACAGTAGATCTATCTGGTCTGTCATAATATAATAGAGACAGTAGATCTAGCTGGTCTGTCATCAAATAATAGACACCGTAGATCTAGCTGGGGTGTCATATTATAATAGAGACAGTAGATCTACCTGGTCTGTCAAATTAGAATAGAGACAGTAGATCTAGCTGGTCTGTCATCAAATAATAGACACAGTAGATCTAGCTGGTCTGTCATAATATAATAGAGAAAGTATATCTACTTGGTCTGTCATAATATAATAGAGACAGTAGATCTAGCTGGTCTGTCATATTATAATAGAGACAGTAGATCTACCTGGTCTGTCATAGTATAATAGAAACAGTAGACCTAGCTGGTCTGTCATAATACAATAGAGACAGTAGATCTATCTGGTCTGTCATAATATAATAGAGACAGTAGATCTACCTGGTCTGTCATAGTATAATAGAGACAGTAGATCTAGCTGGTCTGTCATAGTACAATAGAGACATAGAGACAGTAGATCTAGCTGGTCTGTCATAATATAATAGGACAGTAGATCTAGCTGGTCTGTCATAATATAATAGAGACAGTGTATCTACCTGGTCTGTCATAATATAATAGAGAAAGTATATCTACTTGGTCTGTCATAATATAATAGAGACAGTAGATCTACCTGGTCTTTCATAGTATAATAGAGACAGTAGATCTAGCTGGTCTGTCATAGTACAATAGAGACATAGAGACAGTAGATCTAGCTGGTCTGTCATAATATAATAGGGACAGTAGATCTAGCTGGTCTGTCATAGTACAATAGAGACATAGAGACAGTAGATCTAGCTGGTCTGTCATAATATAATAGGGACAGTAGATCTAGCTGGTCTGTCATAATATAATAGAGACAGTGTATCTACCAGGTCTGTCATAATATAACAGAGAAGGTAGATCTAGCTGGTCTGTCATAATATAATAGAGACAGTAGATCTACCTGGTCTGTCATAGTATAATAGAGACAGTAGATCTAGCTGGTCTGTCATAGTACAATAGAGACATAGAGACAGTAGATCTAGCTGGTCTGTCATAATATAATAGGGACAGTAGATCAAGCTGGTCTGTCATATTATAATAGAGACAGTATATCTACCTGGTCTGTCAAATTAGAATAGAGACAGTAGATCTAGCTGGTCTGTCATCAAATAATAGACACAGTAGATCTAGCTGGTCTGTCATAATATAACAGAGACAGTAGATCTAGCTGGTCTGTCATAATATAATAGAGACAGTAGATCTACCTGGTCTGTCATAGTATAATAGAGACAGTAGATCTAGCTGGTCTGTCATAGTACAATAGAGACATAGAGACAGTAGATCTAGCTGGTCTGTCATAATATAATAGGGACAGTGGATCTAGCTGGTCTGTCATAATATAATAGAGACAGTGTATCTACCAGGTCTGTCATAATATAACAGAGACAGTAGATCTAGCTGGTCTGTCATAATATAATAGAGACAGTAGATCTACCTGGTCTGTCATAGTATAATAGAGACAGTAGATCTAGCTGGTCTGTCATAGTACAATAGAGACAGAGACAGTAGATCTAGCTGGTCTGTCATAATATAATAGGGACAGTAGATCTAGCTGGTCTGTCATAATATAATAGAGAAAGTATATCTACTTGGTCTGTCATAATATAATAGAGACAGTAGATCTAGCTGGTCTGTCATATTATAATAGAGACAGTAGATCTACCTGGTCTGTCATAGTATAATAGAAACAGTAGATCTAGCTGGTCTGTCATAATATAATAGAGACAGTAGATCTATCTGGTCTGTCATAATATAATAGAGACAGTAGACCTACCTGGTCTGTCATAATATAATAGAGACAGTAGATCTACCTGGTCTGTCATAGTATAATAGAGACAGTAGATCTAGCTGGTCTGTCATAGTACAATAGAGACATAGAGACAGTAGATCTAGCTGGTCTGTCATAATATAATAGGGACAGTAGATCTAGCTGGTCTGTCATAATATAATAGAGACAGTGTATCTACCAGGTCTGTCAAAATATAACAGAGACAGTAGATCTAGCTGGTCTGTCATAATATAACAGAGACAGTAGATCTACCTGGTATGTCAAAATATAATAGAGACAGTAGATCTAGCTGGTCTGTCATAATATAATAGAGACAGTAGATCTACCTGGTCTGTCAAATTAGAATAGAGACAGTAGATCTAGCTGGTCTGTCATCAAATAATAGACACAGTAGATCTAGCTGGTCTGTCATAATATAATAGAGAAGTATATCTACTGGTCTGTCATAATATAATAGAGACAGTAGATCTAGCTGGTCTGTCATAATATAATAGAGACAGTAGATCTACCTGGTCTGTCATAGTATAATAGAGACAGTAGATCTAGCTGGTCTGTCATAATATAATAGAGACAGTAGATCTAGCTGGTCTGTCATAATATAATAGAGACAGTAGATCTACCTGGTCTGTCATAGTATAATAGAGACAGTAGATCTAGCTGGTCTGTCATAGTACAATAGAGACATAGAGACAGTAGATCTAGCTGGTCTGTCATAATATAATAGAGACAGTAGATCTACCTGGTCTGTCAAATTAGAATAGAGACAGTAGATCTAGCTGGTCTGTCATCAAATAATAGACACAGTAGATCTAGCTGGTCTGTCATAATATAATAGAGACAGTGTATCTACCAGGTCTGTCAAAATATAACAGAGACAGTAGATCTAGCTGGTCTGTCATAATATAACAGAGACAGTAGATCTACCTGGTATGTCAAAATATAATAGAGACAGTAGATCTAGCTGGTCTGTCATAATATAATAGAGACAGTAGATCTAGCTGGTCTGTCATAATATAATAGAGATAGTAGATCTACCTGGTCTGTCAAATTAGAATAGAGACAGTAGATCTAGCTGGTCTGTCATAATACAATAGTGACAGTGTATCTACCATGGTCTGTCATAATATAACAGAGACAGTAGATCTAGCTGGTCTGTCATAATATAACAGAGACAGTAGATCTACCTGGCATGTCAAAATATAATAGAGACAGGAAGATCTACTGGGTCTGTCATAAAATAATAGAGACAGTAGATCTAGCTGGTCTGTCATCAAATAATAGACACAGTAGATCTAGCTGGGCTGTCATAATATAATAGAGAAAGTATATCTACTTGGTCTGTCATAATATAATAGAGACAGTAGATCTAGCTGGTCTGTCATATTATAATAGAGACAGTAGATATACCTGGTCTATCATAATATAATAGAGACAGTAGATCTACCTGGTCTCTCATAGTATAATAGAGACAGTAGATCTAGCTGGTCTGTCATAGTACAATAGAGACATAGAGACAGTAGATCTAGCTGGTCTGTCATAATATAATAGGGACAGTAGATCTAGCTGGTCTGTCATAATATAATAGAGACAGTGTATCTACCTGGTCTGTCATAATATAACAGAGACAGTAGATCTAGCTGGTCTGTCATAATATAATAGAGACAGTAGATCTACCTGGTCTGTCATAGTATAATAGAGACAGTAGATCTAGCTGGTCTGTCATAGTACAATAGAGACATAGAGACAGTAGATCTAGCTGGTCTGTCATAATATAATAGGGACAGTAGATCTAGCTGGTCTGTCATAATATAATAGAGAAAGTATATCTACTTGGTCTGTCATAATATAATAGAGACAGTAGATCTAGCTGGTCTGTCATATTATAATAGAGACAGTAGATCTAGCTGGTCTGTCATCAAATAATAGACACAGTAGATCTAGCTGGTCTGTCATAATATAATAGAGAAAGTATATCTACTTGGTCTGTCATAATATAATAGAGACAGTAGATCTAGCTGGTCTGTCATATTATAATAGAGACAGTAGATCTACCTGGCATGTCAAAATATAATAGAGACAGTAGATCTAGCTGGTCTGTCATAATATGATAGAGACAGTAGATCTAGCTGGTCTGTCATAATATAATAGAGACAGTAGATCTACCTGGTCTGTCAAATTAGAATAGAGACAGTAGATCTAGCTGGTCTGTCATAATATAATAGTGACAGTGTATCTACCAGGTCTGTCATAATATAACAGAGACAGTAGATCTAGCTGGTCTGTCATAATATAACAGAGACAGTAGATCTACCTGGCATGTCAAAAGATAATAGAGACAGTAGATCTATCTGGTCTGTCATAATATAATAGAGACAGTAGATCTAGCTGGTCTGTCATCAAATAATAGACACAGTAGATCTAGCTGGGGTGTCATATTATAATAGAGACAGTAGATCTACCTGGTCTGTCAAATTAGAATAGAGACAGTAGATCTAGCTGGTCTGTCATCAAATAATAGACACAGTAGATCTAGCTGGTCTGTCATAATATAATAGAGAAAGTATATCTACTTGGTCTGTCATAATATAATAGAGACAGTAGATCTAGCTGGTCTGTCATATTATAATAGAGACAGTAGATCTACCTGGTCTGTCATAGTATAATAGAAACAGTAGACCTAGCTGGTCTGTCATAATATAATAGAGACAGTAGATCTATCTGGTCTGTCATAATATAATAGAGACAGTAGATCTACCTGGTCTGTCATAGTATAATAGAGACAGTAGATCTAGCTGGTCTGTCATAGTACAATAGAGACATAGAGACAGTAGATCTAGCTGGTCTGTCATAATATAATAGGGACAGTAGATCTAGCTGGTCTGTCATAATATAATAGAGACAGTGTATCTACCAGGTCTGTCATAATATAACAGAGACAGTAGATCTAGCTGGTCTGTCATAATATAATAGAGACAGTAGATCTATCTGGTCTGTCATAGTATAATAGAGACAGTAGATCTAGCTGGTCTGTCATAGTACAATAGAGACATAGAGACAGTAGATCTAGCTGGTCTGTCATAATATAATAGGGACAGTAGATCTAGCTGGTCGGTCATAGTACAATAGAGACATAGAGACAGTAGATCTAGCTGGTCTGTCATAATATAATAGGGACAGTGGATCTAGCTGGTCTGTCATAATATAATAGAGACAGTGTATCTACCAGGTCTGTCATAATATAACAGAGACAGTAGATCTAGCTGGTCTGTCATAATATAATAGAGACAGTAGATCTACCTGGTCTGTCATAGTATAATAGAGACAGTAGATCTAGCTGGTCTGTCATAGTACAATAGAGACATAGAGACAGTAGATCTAGCTGGTCTGTCATAATATAATAGAGAAAGTAGATCTAGCTGGTCTGTCATATTATAATAGAGACAGTATATCTACCTGGTCTGTCAAATTAGAATAGAGACAGTAGATCTAGCTGGTCTGTCATCAAATAATAGACACAGTAGATCTAGCTGGTCTGTCATAATATAACAGAGACAGTAGATCTAGCTGGTCTGTCATAATATAATAGAGACAGTAGATCTACCTGGTCTGTCATAGTATAATAGAGACAGTAGATCTAGCTGGTCTGTCATAGTACAATAGAGACATAGAGACAGTAGATCTAGCTGGTCTGTCATAATATAATAGGGACAGTGATCTAGCTGGTCTGTCATAATATAATAGAGACAGTGTATCTACCAGGTCTGTCATAATATAACAGAGACAGTAGATCTAGCTGGTCTGTCATAATATAATAGAGACAGTAGATCTACCTGGTCTGTCATAGTATAATAGAGACAGTAGATCTAGCTGGTCTGTCATAGTACAATAGAGACATAGAGACAGTAGATCTAGCTGGTCTGTCATAATATAATAGGGACAGTAGATCTAGCTGGTCTGTCATAATATAATAGAGAAAGTATATCTACTTGGTCTGTCATAATATAATAGAGACAGTAGATCTAGCTGGTCTGTCATATTATAATAGAGACAGTAGATCTACCTGGTCTGTCATAGTATAATAGAAACAGTAGATCTAGCTGGTCTGTCATAATACAATAGAGACAGTAGATCTATCTGGTCTGTCATAATATAATAGAGACAGTAGACCTACCTGGTCTGTCATAATATAATAGAGACAGTAGATCTACCTGGTCTGTCATAGTATAATAGAGACAGTAGATCTAGCTGGTCTGTCATAGTACAATAGAGACATAGAGACAGTAGATCTAGCTGGTCTGTCATAATATAATAGGGACAGTAGATCTAGCTGGTCTGTCATAATATAATAGAGACAGTGTATCTACCAGGTCTGTCAAAATATAACAGAGACAGTAGATCTAGCTGGTCTGTCATAATATAACAGAGACAGTAGATCTACCTGGTATGTCAAAATATAATAGAGACAGTAGATCGAGCTGGTCTGTCATAATATAATAGAGACAGTAGATCTACCTGGTCTGTCAAATTAGAATAGAGACAGTAGATCTAGCTGGTCTGTCATCAAATAATAGACACAGTAGATCTAGCTGGTCTGTCATAATATAATAGAGAAAGTATATCTACTTGGTCTGTCATAATATAATAGAGACAGTAGATCTAGCTGGTCTGTCATATTATAATAGAGACAGTAGATCTACCTGGTCTGTCATAGTATAATAGAAACAGTAGATCTAGCTGGTCTGTCATAATACAATAGAGACAGTAGATCTAGCTGGTCTGTCATAATATAATAGAGACAGTAGATCTACCTGGTCTGTCATAGTATAATAGAGACAGTAGATCTAGCTGGTCTGTCATAGTACAATAGAGACATAGAGACAGTAGATCTAGCTGGTCTGTCATAATGTAATAGGGACAGTAGATCTAGCTGGTCTGTCAAATTAGAATAGAGACAGTAGATCTAGCTGGTCTGTCATCAAATAATAGACACAGTAGATCTAGCTGGTCTGTCATAATATAATAGAGACAGTGTATCTACCAGGTCTGTCAAAATATAACAGAGACAGTAGATCTAGCTGGTCTGTCATAATATAACAGAGACAGTAGATCTACCTGGTATGTCAAAATATAATAGAGACAGTAGATCTAGCTGGTCTGTCATAATATAATAGAGACAGTAGATCTAGCGGGTCTGTCATAATATAATAGAGATAGTAGATCTACCTGGTCTGTCAAATTAGAATAGAGACAGTAGATCTAGCTGGTCTGTCATAATATAATAGTGACAGTGTATCTACCATGTCTGTCATAATATAACAGAGACAGTAGATCTAGCTGGTCTGTCATAATATAACAGAGACAGTAGATCTACCTGGCATGTCAAAATATAATAGAGACAGTAGATCTATCTGGTCTGTCATAATATAATAGAGACAGTAGATCTAGCTGGTCTGTCATCAAATAATAGACACAGTAGATCTAGCTGGGCTGTCATAATATAATAGAGAAAGTATATCTACTTGGTCTGTCATAATATAATAGAGACAGTAGATCTAGCTGGTCTGTCATATTATAATAGAGACAGTAGATATACCTGGTCTGTCATAGTATAATAGAAACAGTAGACCTAGCTGGTCTGTCATAATACAATAGAGACAGTAGATCTATCTGGTCTATCATAATATAATAGAGACAGTAGATCTACCTGGTCTGTCATAGTATAATAGAGACAGTAGATCTAGCTGGTCTGTCATAGTACAATAGAGACATAGAGACAGTAGATCTAGCTGGTCTGTCATAATATAATAGGGACAGTAGATCTAGCTGGTCTGTCATAATATAATAGAGACAGTGTATCTACCAGGTCTGTCATAATATAACAGAGACAGTAGATCTAGCTGGTCTGTCATAATATAATAGAGACAGTAGATCTACCTGGTCTGTCATAGTATAATAGAGACAGTAGATCTAGCTGGTCTGTCATAGTACAATAGAGACATAGAGACAGTAGATCTAGCTGGTCTGTCATAATATAATAGGGACAGTAGATCTAGCTGGTCTGTCATAATATAATAGTGAAAGTATATCTACTTGGTCTGTCATAATATAATAGAGACAGTAGATCTAGCTGGTCTGTCATATTATAATAGAGACAGTAGATCTACCTGGTCTGTCATAGTATAATAGAAACAGTAGATCTAGCTGGTCTGTCACAATACAATAGAGACAGTAGATCTATCTGGTCTGTCATAATATAATAGAGACAGTAGATCTACCTGGTCTGTCATAGTATAATAGAGACAGTAGATCTAGCTGGTCTGTCATAGTACAATAGAGACATAGAGACAGTAGATCTAGCTGGTCTGTCATAATATAATAGGGACAGTAGATCTAGCTGGTCTGTCATAATATAATAGAGACAGTGTATCTACCAGGTCTGTCATAATATAACAGAGACAGTAGATCTAGCTGGTCTGTCATAATATAACAGAGACAGTAGATCTACCTGGTATGTCAAAATATAATAGAGACAGTAGATCTAGCTGGTCTGTCATAATATAATAGAGACAGTAGATCTAGCTGGTCTGTCATATTATAATAGAGACAGTAGATCTAGCTGGTCTGTCATAATATAATAGAGACAGTGTATCTACCAGGTCTGTCATAATATAACAGAGACAGTAGATCTAGCTGGTCTGTCATAATATAACAGAGACAGTAGATCTAGCTGGTCTGTCATAATATAACAGAGACAGTAGATCTACCTGGTATGTCAAAATATAATAGAGACAGTAGATCTAGCTGGTCTGTCATAATATAATAGAGACAGTAGATCTAGCTGGTCTGTCATATTATAATAGAGACAGTAGATCTAGCTGGTCTGTCAAAATATAATAGAGACAGTAGATCTACCTGGTCTGTCATAGTATAATAGAGATAGTAGATCTAGCTGGTCTGTCATAGTACAATATAGAAAGTAGATCTAGTTGCTCTGTCATAATATGAGACAGTATATCTAGCTGGTCTGTCATAATACAATAGAGACAGTAGATCTAGCTGGTCTGTCATAATAGAATAGAGACAGTAGATCTAGCTGGTCTGTCATATTATAATAGAGACAGCAGATCTTGCTAGTCTGTCATAATATAATAGAGACAGCAGATCTAGCTAGTCTGTCATAATACAATAGAGACAGTAGATCTACCTGGTCTGTCATAGTATAATAGAGATAGTAGATCTAGCTGGTCTGTCATAGTACAATATAGAAAGTAGATCTAGTTGCTCTGTCATAATATGAGACAGTATATCAAGCTGGTCTGTAATAATATAATAGAGACAGTAGATCTAGCTGGTCTGTCATAGTACAATAGAGACATAGAGACAGTAGATCTAGCTGGTCTGTCATAACATAATAGAGATAGTAAATCAAGCTGGTCTGTCATAATATAATAGAGACAGTAGATCTAGCTGGTCTGTCATAGTATAATAGAAACAGTAGATCTAGCTGGTCTGTCATAATATAATAGAGACAGTAGATCTAGCTGGTCTGTCATATTATAGTAGAGACAGTAGATCTAGCTGTTCTGTCATAATATAATGGAGATAGTAGATCTAGCTCGTCTGTCATAATACAATAGAGACAGTAGATCTAGCTGGTCTGTCATCATATAATAGAGACAGTGTATCTACCAGGTCTGTCATAATTTAACAGATACCGTAGATCTAGCTTGTCTGTCATAATATAATAGAGACAGTAGATCTGGCTGGTCTGTCATATTATAATAGAGACAGTAGATCTAGCTGGTATGTCATAATATAATAGAGATAGTAGATCTAGCTGGTCTGTCATAATACAATAGAGACAGTAGATCTAGCTGGTCTGTCATAAGATAATAGAGATTGTAGTTTAACCTGGTCTGTCATAATAGAATAGAGACAGTAGATCTAGCTGGTCTGTCATAATATAATAGAGACAGTAGATCTACCTGGTCTGTCATAGTACAATAGAGACATAGAGACAGTAGATCTAGCTGGTCTATCATAACATAATAGAGACAGTAGATCTAGCTGGTCTGTCATAAGATAATAGAGATTGTAGTTTAACCTGGTCTGTCATAATAGAATAGAGACAGTAGATCTAGCTGGTCTGTCATAATATAATAGAGACAGTCGATCTACCTGGTCTGTCATAGATTAATAGAGACGCTAGATCTAGCTGGTCTGTCATAGTACAATAGAGACATAGAAACAGTAGATCTAGCTGGTCTGTCATAACATAATAGAGACTGTAGATCAAGCTGGTCTGTCATAATATAATAGAGACAGTAGATCTAGCTGGTCTGTCATAGTACAATAGAGACAGTAGATCTAGCTGGTCTGCCATAACATAATAGAGACAGTAGATCAAGCTGGTCTGTCATAATATAATAGAGACAGTAGATCTAGCTGGTCTGTCAAAATATAATAGAGACAGTAGATCTAGCTTGTCTGTCATAATATAATAGAGACAGTAGATCTAGCTAGTCTGTCATATTATAATAGAGACAGTAGATCTAGCTGGTATGTCATAATATAATAGAGACAGTAGATCTAGCTGGTCTGTCAAAATATAATAGAGACAGTAGATCTACCTGGTCTGTCATATTATAATAGATGCAGTAGACCTAGCTGGTATGTCATAATATAATAGAGATAGTAGATCTACCTGGTCTGTCATAGTACAATATAGACAGTAGATCTAGTTGCTCTGTCATAATATGAGACAGTAGATCTAGCTGGTTTGTCATAATATAATAGAGACAGTAGATCTAGCTGATATGTCATATTATAATAGAGACAGTAGATCTAGCTGGTCTGTCATAATATAATAGAGACAGTGTATCTACCAGGTCTGTCATAATATAACAGAGACAGTAGATCTAGCTGGTCTGTCATAATATAACAGAGACAGTAGATCTACCTGGTATGTCATAATACAATAGAGACAGTAGATCTAGCTGGTCTGTCATAATATAATAGAGACAGTAGATCTACCTGGTCTGTCAAAATATAATAGAGACAGTAGATTTAGTTGGTCTGTCATAATATAATAGAGACACTAGATCTAGCTGGTCTGTCATAATATAATAGAGATAGTAGATCTAGCTGGTCTGTCATAATGTCATATTATAATAGAGACAATAGATCTAGCTGGTCTGTCATAATATAATAGAGACAGTAGATCTCGCTGGTCTGTCATATTATAATAGAGACAGTAGATCTAGCTGGTCTGTCATATTATAATAGAGACAATTGATCTAGCTGGTCTGTCATAATACAATAGCGAGAATAGATCTAGCTGGTCTGTCATTTTATAATGGAGTCGGTATATCTACCGGGTCTCTCATAATATAATAGAGACAGTAGACCTAGCTGGTCTGTCATAATACAATAGAGACAGTAGATCTAGCTGGTCTGTCATAATAAAATAGACAGTAGATCTAGCTGGTCTGTCATAATATAATAGACACAGTAGATCTAGCTGGTCCGTCATCATATAATATAGACACTATATCTACCTGGTCTGTCATAATATAATAGAGACAGTATATCGACCTGGTCTGTCATAATATAAGAGAGACAGTATATCAAGCTGGTCTGTCATAATATAATAGAGACAGTATATCGACCTGGTCTGTCATAATAGAATAGACACAGTAGAACTAGCTGGTCCGTCATAATATAATAGAGACAGTAGATCTAGCGGGTCTGTCATAATATAATAGAGACAGTAGATCTACCTGGTCTGTCAAAAGATAGAGACAGTAGATCTACCTGGTCTGTCATAATATAATAGAGACAGTATATTTAGTTGGTCTGTCATAATATAATAGAGACACTAGATCTAGCTGGTCTGTCATAATATAATAGAGATAGTAGATCTAGCTGGTCTGTCATAATACAATAGAGACAGTAGATCTAGCTGGTCTGTCATAATGTCATATTATAATAGAGACAATAGATCTAGCTGGTCTGTCATAATATAATAGAGACAGTAGATCTCGCTGGTCTGTCATATTATAATAGAGACAATTGATCTAGCTGGTCTGTCATAATACAATAGCGAGAATAGATCTAGCTGGTCTGTCATTTTATAATGGAGTCGGTATATCTACCGGGTCTCTCATAATATAATAGAGACAGTAGATCTAGCTGGTCTGTCATTATACAATAGAGACAGTAGATCTAGCTGGTCTGTCATAATAAAATAGACATTTGATCTAGCTGGTCTGTCATAATATAATAGAGATTGTAGTTTAGCCTGGTCTGTCATGATACAATAGAGACAGTAGATCTAGCTGGTCTGTCATAATACAATAGAGACAGTAGATCTAGCTGGTCTGTCATAAGATAATAGAGATTGTAGTTTAGCCTGGTCTGTCATAATATAATAGAGACAGTAGATCTAGCTGGTCTGTCATAATATAACAGAGACAGTAGATCTACCTGGTATGTCATAATATAATAGAGACAGTGTATCTACCAGGTCTGTCATAATATAAAAGAGACAGTATATCGACCTGGTCTGTCATAATATAATAGACACAGTAGAACTATCTGGTCCGTCATAATATAATAGAGACAGTAGATCTAGCGGGTCTGTCATAATATAATAGAGACAGTAGATCTACCTGGTCTGTCAAAAGATAATAGAGACAGTAGATCTACCTGGTCTGTCATAATATAATAGAGACAGTATATTTAGTTGGTCTGACATAATATAATAGAGACACTAGATCTAGCTGGTCTGTCATAATATAATAGAGATAGTAGATCTAGCTGGTCTGTCATAATACAATAGAGACAGTAGATCTAGCTGGTCTGTCATAATGTCATATTATAATAGAGACAATAGATCTAGCTGGTCTGTCATAATATAATAGAGACAGTAGATCTCGCTGGTCTGTCATATTATAATAGAGACAGTAGATCTAGCTGGTCTGTCATATTATAATAGAGACAATTGATCTAGCTGGTCTGTCATAATACAATAGCGAGAATAGATCTAGCTGGTCTGTCATTTTATAATGGAGTCGGTATATCTACCGGGTCTCTCATAATATAATAGAGACAGTAGATCTAGCTGGTCTGTCATTATACAATAGAGACAGTAGATCTAGCTGGTCTGTCATAATAAAATAGACATTTGATCTAGCTGGTCTGTCATAATATAATAGACAGTAGATCTAGCTGGTCTGTCATAATATAATAGAGATTGTAGTTTAGCCTGGTCTGTCATGATACAATAGAGACAGTAGATCTAGCTGGTCTGTCATAATACAATAGAGACAGTAGATCTAGCTGGTCTGTCATAATAGAATAGAGACAGTAGATCTAGCTGGTCTGTCATAAGATAATAGAGATTGTAGTTTAGCCTGGTCTGTCATAATAGAATAGAGACAGTAGATCTAGCTGGTCTGTCATAATATAACAGAGACAGTAGATCTACCTGGTATGTCATAATATAATAGAGACAGTGTATCTACCAGGTCTGTCATAATATAAAAGAGACAGTAGATCTAGCTGGTCTGTCATAATATAACAGAGACAGTAGATCTACCTGGTATGTCAAAATATAATAGAGACAGTAGATCTAGCTGGTCTGTCATAATATATTAGAGACAGTAGATCTAGCTGGTCTGTCATATTATAATAGAGACAGTAGATCTAGCTGGTATGTCATAATATAATAGAGATAGTAGATCTACCTGGTCTGTCAAATTAGAATAGAGACAGTAGATCTAGCTGGTCTGTCATCAAATAATAAACACAGTAGATCTAGCTGGTCTGTCATAGTATAATAGAAACAGTAGATCTAGCTGGTCTGTCATAATACAATAGAGACAGTGTATCTACCAGGTCTGTCATAATATAACAGAGACAGTAGATCTAGCTGGTCTGTCATAATATAAAAGAGACAGTAGATCTACCTGGTATGTCAAAATATAATAGAGACAATAGATCTAGCTGGTCTGTCATAATATAGTAGAGACAGTGTATCTACCAGGTCTGTCATAATATAACAGAGACAGTAGATCTAGCTGGTCTGTCATAATATAAAAGAGACAGTAGATCTACCTGGTATGTCAAAATATAATAGAGACAGTAGATCTAGCTGGTCTGTCATAATACAATAGAGACAGTAGATCTAGCTGGTCTGTCATAATGTCATATTATAATAGAGACAATAGATCTAGCTGGTCTGTCATAATATAATAGAGACAGTGTATCTACCAGGTCTGTCATAATATAAAAGAGACAGTAGATCTAGCTGGTCTGTCATAATATAACAGAGACAGTAGATCTACCTGGTATGTCAAAATATAATAGAGACAGTAGATCTAGCTGGTCTGTCATAATATATTAGAGACAGTAGATCTAGCTGGTCTGTCATATTATAATAGAGACAGTAGATCTAGCTGGTCTGTCATAATACAATAGAGACAGTGTATCTACCAGGTCTGTCATAATATAACAGAGACAGTAGATCTAGCTGGTCTGTCATAATATAAAAGAGACAGTAGATCTACCTGGTATGTCAAAATATAATAGAGACAATAGATCTAGCTGGTCTGTCATAATATAGTAGAGACAGTGTATCTACCAGGTCTGTCATAATATAACAGAGACAGTAGATCTAGCTGGTCTGTCATAATATAAAAGAGACAGTAGATCTACCTGGTATGTCAAAATATAATAGAGACAGTAGATCTAGCTGGTCTGTCATAATACAATAGAGACAGTAGATCTAGCTGGTCTGTCATAATGTCATATTATAATAGAGACAATAGATCTAGCTGGTCTGTCATAATATAATAGAGACAGTAGATCTCGCTGGTCTGTCATATTATAATAGAGACAATTGATCTAGCTGGTCTGTCATAATACAATAGCGAGAATAGATCTAGCTGGTCTGTCATTTTATAATGGAGTCGGTATATCTACCGGGTCTCTCATAATATAATGGAGACAGTAGATCTAGCTGGTCTGTCATTATACAATAGAGACAGTAGATCTAGCTGGTCTGTCATAATAAAATAGACATTTGATCTAGCTGGTCTGTCATAATATAATAGAGATTGTAGTTTAGCCTGGTCTGTCATGATACAATAGAGACAGTAGATCTAGCTGGTCTGTCATAATACAATAGAGACAGTAGATCTAGCTGGTCTGTCATAATAGAATAGAGACAGTAGATCTAGCTGGTCTGTCATAAGATAATAGAGATTGTAGTTTAGCCTGGTCTGTCATAATATAATAGAGACAGTAGATCTAGCTGGTCTGTCATAATATAACAGAGACAGTAGATCTACCTGGTATGTCATAATATAATAGAGACAGTGTATCTACCAGGTCTGTCATAATATAAAAGAGACAGTATATCGACCTGGTCTGTCATAATATAATAGACACAGTAGAACTAGCTGGTCCGTCATAATATAATAGAGACAGTAGATCTAGCGGGTCTGTCATAATATAATAGAGACAGTAGATCTACCTGGTCTGTCAAAAGATAATAGAGACAGTAGATCTACCTGGTCTGTCATAATATAATAGAGACAGTATATTTAGTTGGTCTGACATAATATAATAGAGACACTAGATCTAGCTGGTCTGTCATAATATAATAGAGATAGTAGATCTAGCTGGTCTGTCATAATACAATAGAGACAGTAGATCTAGCTGGTCTGTCATAATGTCATATTATAATAGAGACAATAGATCTAGCTGGTCTGTCATAATATAATAGAGACAGTAGATCTCGCTGGTCTGTCATATTATAATAGAGACAGTAGATCTAGCTGGTCTGTCATATTATAATAGAGACAATTGATCTAGCTGGTCTGTCATAATACAATAGCGAGAATAGATCTAGCTGGTCTGTCATTTTATAATGGAGTCGGTATATCTACCGGGTCTCTCATAATATAATAGAGACAGTAGATCTAGCTGGTCTGTCATTATACAATAGAGACAGTAGATCTAGCTGGTCTGTCATAATAAAATAGACATTTGATCTAGCTGGTCTGTCATAATATAATAGACAGTAGATCTAGCTGGTCTGTCATAATATAATAGAGATTGTAGTTTAGCCTGGTCTGTCATGATACAATAGAGACAGTAGATCTAGCTGGTCTGTCATAATACAATAGAGACAGTAGATCTAGCTGGTCTGTCATAATAGAATAGAGACAGTAGATCTAGCTGGTCTGTCATAAGATAATAGAGATTGTAGTTTAGCCTGGTCTGTCATCAAATAATAAACACAGTAGATCTAGCTGGTCTGTCATATTATAATAGAGACAGTAGATCTAGCTGGTATGTCATAATATAATAGAGATAGTAGATCTACCTGGTCTGTCAAATTAGAATAGAGACAGTAGATCTAGCTGGTCTGTCATCAAATAATAAACACAGTAGATCTAGCTGGTCTGTCATAGTATAATAGAAACAGTAGATCTAGCTGGTCTGTCATAATACAATAGAGACAGTGTATCTACCAGGTCTGTCATAATATAACAGAGACAGTAGATCTAGCTGGTCTGTCATAATATAAAAGAGACAGTAGATCTACCTGGTATGTCAAAATATAATAGAGACAATAGATCTAGCTGGTCTGTCATAATATAATAGAGACAGTGTATCTACCAGGTCTGTCATAATATAACAGAGACAGTAGATCTAGCTGGTCTGTCATAATATAAAAGAGACAGTAGATCTACCTGGTATGTCAAAATATAATAGAGACAGTAGATCTAGCTGGTCTGTCATAATATAATAGAGACAGTAGATCTAGCTGGTCTGTCATATTATAATAGAGACAGTAGATCTAGCTGGTATGTCATAATATAATAGAGATAGTAGATCTACCTGGTCTGTCAAATTAGAAAAGAGACAGTAGATCTAGCTGGTCTGTCGTAATATAATAGAGACAGTAGATCTAGCTGGTCTGTCATAGTATAATAGAGACAGTAGATCTAGCTGGTCTGTCATAGTACAATAGAGACATAGAGACAGTAGATCTAGCTGGTCTGTCATAATATAATAGGGACAGTAGATCTAGCTGGTCTGTCATAATATAATAGAGACAGTGTATCTACCAGGTCTGTCATAATATAACAGAGACAGTAGATCTAGCTGGTCTGTCATAATATAACAGAGACAGTAGATCTACCTGGTATGTCAAAATATAATAGAGACAGTAGATCTAGCTGGTCTGTCATAATATAATAGAGACAGTAGATCTAGCTGGTCTGTCATATTATAATAGAGACAGTAGATCTAGCTGGTATGTCATACTATAATAGAGATAGTAGATCTACCTGGTCTGTCAAATTAGAAAAGAGACAGTAGATCTAGCTGGTCTGTCATCAAAAAATAGACACAGTAGATCTAGCTGGTCTGTCATAATATAATAGAGACAGTATATCTACCTGGTCTGTCATAATATAATAGAGACAGCAGATCTAGCTAGTCTGTCATAATACAATAGAGACAGTAGATCTACCTGGTCTGTCATAGTATAATAGAGACAGTAGATCTAGCTGGTCTGTCATAGTACAATATAGAAAGTAGATCTAGTTGCTCTGTGTAACACTTCAGGTGTCGTAGGTGTGTGGAGTCAAACGCAGGAGACAGTGAGTGCAAAGCTGTGCGTTTTTAATAGCGCCAACGCATCCCAGGGTGCTCACAATAGTAACGGCCCCAAACACAGGGAATGAGAATGTACAACAGAAAACGTAACGACCAGGCACTAACACGTACTTCTAACAACAGAGCCGAAGGTTACACTGCAATAATCCCGCACAACAACCAGGCGGGCCGGCTGTCTAATAAAGACAAACTAATTAATTGATTAATCATGAACAGGTGCTACCACTAAACATACAAGGAGGGAGAGGAAAAACAATCAGTGGCAGCTAATAGGCCGGTGACGACGACCGCCGAGCGCCAACCGCCCGGGAAGGGGAAACACCCTCGGTCGGACTCGTGACAGTACCCCCCTCCTGACGCGCGGCTCCCGCAGCGCGCCGACACCGGCCTCGAGGTCGCCCCGGAGGACGAGGTGCAGGGCGATCCGGATGGAGGCGATGGAAATCCCTCAACATGGATGGATCCAAGATGTCCCTCACCGGTACCCAGCACCTCTCCTCCGGACCGTACCCCTCCCAGTCCACGAGGTACTGCAGGCCCCTCACCCGGCGTCTTGAGTCCAGAATGGCCCGGATCGTGTACGCCGGGGTCCCCTCGATGTCCACAGGGGGGGGAGGGACCTCCGGTACCTCACTGTCCTGCAGGGGACCAGCTACCACCGGCCTGAGGAGAGACACATGAAACGAGGGGTTAATTCAATAATAGGAAGGGAGTTGTAATCGATAACACACCTCGTTTATTCTCCTCAGGACTTTAAAGGGCCCTACACACTGTGGACCCAGCTTCCGGCAGGGCAAGCGGAGAGGTAGGTTTCGGGTCGAGAGCCAGACCCTGTCCCCCGGTACAAACACGGGGCCTCACTGCGGTGGCGGTCAGCACTCCTCTTCTGCCGTCCACTCGCTTGTCGTAGAGATTCCTGGACGGCCCTCCAGGTCTCCTTGGAGCGCTGTACCCATTCCTCCACCGCAGGAGCCTCGGTCTGGCTCGGATGCCATGGTGCCAGGACCGGCTGGTATCCCAACACACACTGAAAAGGGGACACGTTAGTAGAGGAGTGGCGTAGTGAGTTCTGAGCCATTTCAGCCCAGGGAATGTATCGTGCCCACTCCCCTGGCCGATCCTGGCAATACGACCGCAGAAACCTACCCACCTCCTGGTTCAATCTCTCCACCTGCCCATTACTCTCGGGGTGATAACCGGAGGTCAGGCTGACAGAGACCCCCAAGCGTTCCATGAACGCTCTCCATACCCGAGACGTGAATTGGGGGCCCCGATCAGAAACGATGTCCTCCGGCACCCCGTAGTGCCGAAAGACATGGGTAAATAATGCTTCCGCAGTCTGCAGGGCTGTAGGGATACCGGGCAACGGGAGGAGACGGCAGGACTTAGAAAACCGATCCACAATCACTAGAACCGCGGTGTTCCCCTGAGACGGCGGAAGATCGGTCAGGAAATCTATGGACAGATGTGACCATGGCCGCTGTGGAACGGGGAGGGGTTGTAGCTTCCCTCTAGGAAGGTGCCTAGGAGCCTTACTCTGAGCGCACACTGAGCAAGAGGAGACATAACCCTTAACGTCCTTAACCAACGTAGGCCACCAATACCTCCCCTGAAGGCTCCCACTGTCCTCGTCACCCCAGGGTGACCCGAGGAGGGTCCGTGAGCCCACCGAATCAGCTTGTCCCGAACATCAAGCGGCACGTACCTTCGCCCCGCTGGACACTGAGGAGGCGCGGGTTCAGCCCGTAACGCCCGCTCGATGTCCGAGTCCACCTCCCATACCACTGGGGCTACCAGCTTAGAGGCGGGAAGGATGGGAGTAGGTTCGGTGGACCCATCCTCGGTGTCGTAAAGGCGGGACAGTGCGTCAGCCTTCACGTTCTGGGAGCCCGGTCTATAAGACAAAGTAAACCGGAACCGGGTGAAGAATATGGCCCACCTTGCCTGACGTGGGTTAACCTGTTAGAACTCTAGGGGCAGTATTTCATTTTTGGATAAAAAGACGTGCCCGTTTTTAGCGCGATATTTTGTCACGAAAAGATGCTCGACTATGCTTGGAATTGATAGTTTTGGAAAGAAGACACTCTGACGTTTCCAGAACTGTAAAGATTTTCACTGTGAGTGCCATAGAACAATATCTACAGGCAAAACCAAGATGTTTGAGTGACCAGGAAATCAACAGGATTTTTGAAGGCACGTTTTCAATGATCTCCTTATATGGCTGTGAATGGCACAGGAATCAACGGACACTTCCTATCGTTTCCCCCAGGTGTCTGCAGCATTGTGACGTATTTGTAGGCATATCATTGGAAGATTGGCCATAAGAGCCTACAATTACCAAGTGTCCCGCATGGTGTCTGCGTGGAAATTGGTGCGCAAAAGTCAGGTCCCAGTATTTTTCCATCCGAATCAGAGAAGAATGCACGTGTCTAGGACTGGCATTTCAATGAAGAGATATATGACCAAACACCTTGAGGATTGATTCAAACAACGTTTTCCATGTTTCAGTCGATATTATGGAGTTAATTCGGAAAAAAGTTCGACGTTTAGGTGACTGAATTTTCGGTTAGTTTCGGTAGCCAAATGCATAGTAACAAAACGGAACGTTGTGTCCTACACAAGCATCTTTCAGGAAAACTGGACATCTGCTATGTAACTGAGAGTCTCCTCATTGAAACATCTGAAGTTCTTCAAAGGTAAATTATTTTATTTGATCCCTTTGCTGGTTTTTGTGAATGTTGCGTGCTAAATGCTAACGCTAAATGCTACGCTAGCTATCACCACTCTTACACAAATTATTGATTTTCTCTGGTTCTAAAGCATATTTTGAAAATCTGAGACGACAGGATTGTTAAGAAAAGGATAAGCTTGAGGACAGGCATATTTATTTCATTTATTTTGCAATTTTCAGAAATCGCTAATGTTGCGTTATGGTAATGAGCTTGAGGCTGTAGTCACAATCCCGGATCCGGGATGGGGCGGCCTAACAGGTTAAGTCTCCTTGCAGCCCGAATATACTCCAGATTCTGGTGGTCGGTCCAGATGAGAAAAGGGTGCTTAGCCCCCTCAAGCCAGTGTCTCCACACCTTCAGAGCTCTAACCACCGCTAGCAACTCCCGGTCCCCCACATCATAGTTAAGCTCCGCTGGGCTGAGCTTCCTTGAGAAGAAAGCGCAGGGGCGGAGTTTTGGTGGCGTACCCGAGCGCTGTGATAGCACGGCACCCACCCCAGCCTCGGACGCGTCCACCTCCACTATGAATGCTAGAGAGGATCCGGATGCGCCAACACGGCGCATCAGTGAACAGCGAATTCAACTTGTTGAATGCCCTGTCCGCCTGTGCTGACCACTGCAATCGCACCGGGCCCCCCAGCAGTGAGGTAATGGGAGCCGCTATCTGGCCAAAACCCGGATAAACCTCCGGTAGTAGTTGGCAAAACCCAAAAACCGCTGCACCTCCTTTACCGTGGTTGGAGTCGGCCAATTACGCACGGCCCTAATGCGGTCACCCTCCATCACCACCCCCGAGGTGGAAATGCGATATCCCAGAAAAGAGACGGCTCGTTTAGAGAACACGCATTTCTCAGCCTTGACGTATAGGTCATGCTCCAGCAGTCTTCCAAGCACTTTGCGCACCAGAGACACATGCGCGGTGTGAGTGGCCGAGTAGATCAGAATGTCATCGATATAAACAACCACCCCCTGACCGCACAGGTCCCTGAGAATCTCGTCTACAAAGGATTGGAAAACGGCTGGAGCATTCTTTAACCCATACGGCATGACGAGGTACTCATAGTGGCCGGATGTAGTACTAAATGCGGTTTTCCACTCGTCTCCCTTCCGAATACGCACCAGACTATACGCGCTCCTGAGATCCAGTTTTGTGAAGAACTGCGCTCCGTGGAACGATTCCACCGCCGTAGCGATGAGAGGTAGAGGGTAACTATACCCCACTGTGATGGCGTTTAGACCTCTATAATCGATACACGGACGCAAACCTCCCTCCTTTTTCCTCACAAAAAGAAACTCGAGGAGACGGGTGAAATGGAGGGCCGAATGTACCCCTGTCCCAGCGACTCCGTGACATATGTCTCCATTGCCAACGTCTCCTCCTGGGACAGCGGGTACACATGACTCTTGGGAAGCGCAGCGTCTACCTGGAGATCTATCGTACAATCCCTTCCCGGTCGATAAGGTGGTAATTTAGTCGCTTTCACTTTACTGAAAGCGATTGCCAAATCGGCATACTCGGGGAATGCACACCGTGGAACCCTGGTCTGGACTCTCCACCGACGTGGCACCGATGGAAACTCCCAAACACCTTCCAGAACACTCCTCTGACCACCCCTGGAGAACCCCTTGTCTCCACGAAATCTTAGGATTGTGCCGGGCCAGCCAGGGAGTCCCCAGCACCACTGGAAACGCAGGCGAATCAATAATAAAAAAACTGATACGCTCCCTATGATTCCCCTGCGTCACCATGTCCAGTGGGACCGTGGTCTCCCGACCATCCCTGACCCTAATGGCCGGCTATCTAGGAGTGCACGGGGAAAGGAGAATCTATCGGCACCAGCGGAACCCCTAACTTAAGGGCGAGTCCGCGATCCATAAAGTTCCCAGCTGCGCCTGAATCGACTAGCGCCCTATGCTGGGAAGAGGGAAAAAGTGAAGGAAAGAGATTAAGACAAACATATGGCCAACAAGGGATTCTGGGTGAGTCTGATGCTGACTCACCTGGGGTGACCGAGAAGCGTTCCGCCTGCCATCTCTACTCCCAGACGGACCCCCAGCACCGATCAGACGTGTGTCCTCTCCGACCACAGTTGGTGCAGGGAAGGCCTCCTCCTCCGGTACCCCTCGGCGCAGCCCCTCCCAACTCCATCGGAATGGGAGCGGAGGGGCCGGGTGGTGGAACGCACAGGACCCTCTCTGAACGCCCGCGGGCAGCCAGCAGATTGTCCAGTCGAATGGACATGTCAATCAGCTGATCCAGTGACAGAGTGGTGTCCCGACACGCTAACTCCCGGCGGACGTCCTCTCGGAGACCACACCTGTAGTGGTCCATAAGGGCCCTGTCGTTCCACCCAGATCCGGCTGCCAAGGTCCGGAACTCCAGCGCGTAATCCTGGGCGCTCCTCCTCTCCTGCCTGAGATGAAAAAGTCGTTCTCCCACCGCTCGGCCGTCTATAGGGTGATCAAATACGGCACGGAAGCGGCAGGAAAACTCTGGGTAGTGCTCCCGCGCTGAGTCTGGGCCATTCCAGACTGCGTTCGCCCACTCCAGAGCACGACCCGTGAGGCAGGAGATGAGGACACTCACCCTCTCCGCTCCTGAGGGAGGGGGTCTAACGGTGGCCAGGTATAGCTCCAGCTGAAGCAGAAACCCCTGGCAACCCGCCGCTCCATCATAAGCCCTCGGTAGCGTCAGACGAAGGGTGCTGGAGTCGAGTGATGGGGAGACCGGAGTCGGGGGTGCCGAAGGTGGAGAGAGGAGACCACTCCTCTCCCATCGGTCCATTCTCTCCATCACTTGATCCATCGCGATCCGATCCGATGGAGAATGGTGGTGTGGTGGAGAACCCGTTCCTCCATCGATGGGAGAGGGTTGGCTGCTGCTCCTGCTGACTCCATTCGATTTGATTTAGGTGCGGGATTCTGTAACACTTCAGGTGTCGTAGGTGTGTGGAGTCAAACGCAGGAGACAGTGAGTGCAAAGCTGTGCGTTTTTAATAGCGCCAACGCATCCCAGGGTGCTCACAATAGTAACGGCCCCAAACACAGGGAATGAGAATGTACAACAGAAAACGTAACGACCAGGCACTAACACGTACTTCTAACAACAGAGCCGAAGGTTACACTGCAATAATCCCGCACAACAACCAGGCGGGCCGGCTGTCTAATAAAGACAAACTAATTAATTGATTAATCATGAACAGGTGCTACCACTAAACATACAAGGAGGGAGAGGAAAAACAATCAGTGGCAGCTAATAGGCCGGTGACGACGACCGCCGAGCGCCAACCGCCCGGGAAGGGGAAACACCCTCGGTCGGACTCGTGACACTCTGTCATAATATGAGACAGTATATCTAGCTGGTCTGTCATAATATAATAGAGTAAGTTGATCTAGCTGGTCTGTCATGATACAATAGAGACAGTAGATCTAGCTGGTCTGTCATAATACAATAGAGACAGTAGATCTAGCTGGTCTGTCATAATAGAATAGACATTTACATTACATTTAAGTCATTTAGCAGACGCTCTTATCCAGAGCGACTTACAAATTGGTGCATTCACCTTATGACATCCAGTGGAACAGCCACTTTACAATAGTGCATCTAAATCTTTTAGGGGGTGAGAAGGATTACTTATCCTATCCTAGGTATTCCTTAAAGAGGTGGGGTTTCAGGTGTCTCCGGAAGGTGGTGATTGACTCCGCTGTCCTGGCGTTGTGAGGAAGTTTGTTCCACCATTGGGGGCCAGAGCAGCGAACAGTTTTGACTGGGCTGAGCGGGAACTGTACTTCCTCAGTGGTAGGGAGGCGAGCAGGCCAGAGGTGGATGAACGCAGTGCCCTTGTTTGGGTGTAGGGCCTGATCAGAGCCTGGAGGTACTGAGGTGCCGTTCCCCTCACAGCTCCGTAGGCAAGCACCATGGTCTTGTAGCGGATGCGAGCTTCAACTGGAAGCCAGTGGAGAGAGCGGAGGAGCGGGGTGACGTGGAGAGAACTTGGGAAGGTTGAACACCAGACGGGCTGCGGCGTTCTGGATGAGTTGTAGGGGTTTAATGGCACAGGCAGGGAGCCCAGCCAACAGCGAGTTGCAGTAATCCAGACGGGAGATGACAAGTGCCTGGATTAGGACCTGCGCCGCTTCCTGTGTGAGGCAGGGTCGTACTCTGCGGATGTTGTAGAGCATGAACCTACAGGAACGGGCCACCGCCTTGATGTTAGTTGAGAACGACAGGGTGTTGTCCAGGATCACGCCAAGGTTCTTAGCGCTCTGGGAGGAGGACACAGGAGGACACAATGGAGTTGTCAAGACAGTAGATCTAGCTGGTCTGTCATAAGATAATAGAGATTGTAGTTTAGCCTGGTCTGTCATAATAGAATAGAGACAGTAGATCTAGCTGGTCTGTCATAATATAATAGAGACAGTAGATCTCACCTGTTCTGTCATAGTATAATAGAGACAGTAGATCTAGCTGTTCTGTCATAATATAATGGAGATAGTAGATCTAGCTCGTCTGTCATAATACAATAGAGACAGTAGATCTAGCTGGTCTGTCATCATATAATAGAGACAGTGTATCTACCAGGTCTGTCATAATGTAACAGATACCGTAGATCTAGCTTGTCTGTCATAATATAACAGAGACAGTAGATCTAGCTTGTCTGTCATAATATAATAGGGACAGTAGATCTAGCTGGTCTGTCATCATATAACAGAGACAGTAGATCTACCTGGTCTGTGAAAATATAATAGAGACAGTAGATCTAGCTGGTCTGTCATAATATAATAGAGACAGTAGATCTAGCTGGTCTGTCATATTATAATAGAGACAGTAGATCTAGCTGGTCTGTCATAATACAATAGAGACAGTATATCTAGCTGGTCTGTCACAATAGAATAGAGACAGCAGATCTAGCTAGTCTGTCATAATACAATAGAGACAGTAGATCTACCTGGTCTGTCATAGTATAATAGAGACAGTAGATCTAGCTGGTCTGTCATAGTACAATATAGAAAGTAGATCTAGTTGCTCTGTCATAATATGAGACAGTATATCTAGCTGGTCTGTCATAATATAATAGAGTAAGTTGATCTAGCTGGTCTGTCATGATACAATAGAGACAGTAGATCTAGCTGGTCTGTCATAATACAATAGAGACAGTAGATCTAGCTGGTCTGTTATAATAGAATAGAGACAGTAGATCTAGCTGGTCTGTCATAATATAACAGAGACAGTAGATCTACCTGGTATGTCATAATATAATAGAGACAGTGTATCTACCAGGTCTGTCATAATATAAAAGAGACAGTAGATCTAGCTGGTCTGTCATAATATAACAGAGACAGTAGATCTACCTGGTATGTCAAAATATAATAGAGACAGTAGATCTAGCTGGTCTGTCATAATATATTAGAGACAGTAGATCTAGCTGGTCTGTCATATTATAATAGAGACAGTAGATCTAGCTGGTATGTCATAATATAATAGAGATAGTAGATCTACCTGGTCTGTCAAATTAGAATAGAGACAGTAGATCTAGCTGGTCTGTCATCAAATAATAAACACAGTAGATCTAGCTGGTCTGTCATATTATAATAGAGACAGTAGATCTAGCTGGTATGTCATAATATAATAGACATAGTAGATCTACCTGGTCTGTCAAATTAGAATAGAGACAGTAGATCTAGCTGGTCTGTCATAATATAATAGAGACAGTAGATCTAGCTGGTCTGTCATATTATAGTAGAGACAGTAGATCTAGCTGGTCTGTCATAATATAATAGAGACAGTAGATCTAGCTGGTCTGTCATAATATAATAGAGACAGTGTATCTACCAGGTCTGTCATAATATAACAGAGACAGTAGATCTAGCTGGTCTGTCATAATATAACAGAGACAGTAGATCTACCTGGTATGTAATAATACAATAGAGACAGTAGATCTAGCTGGTCTGTCATAACATAATAGAGACATAGAGACAGTAGATCTAGCTGGTCTGTCATAATATAATAGAGACAGTAGATCTACCTGGTCTGTCATAATATAATAGAGATAGTAGATCTAGCTGGTCTGTCATAATACAATAGAGACAGTAGATCTAGCTGGTCTGTCATAATGTCATATTATAATAGAGACAATAGATCTAGCTGGTCTGTCATAATATAATAGAGACAGTAGATCTCGCTGGTCTGTCATATTATAATAGAGACAATTGATCTAGCTGGTCTGTCATAATACAATAGCGAGAATAGATCTAGCTGGTCTGTCATTTTATAATGGAGTCGGTATATCTACCGGGTCTCTCATAATATAATAGAGACAGTAGATCTAGCTGGTCTGTCATTATACAATAGAGACAGTAGATCTAGCTGGTCTGTCATAATACAATAGACATTTGATCTAGCTGGTCTGTCATAATATAATAGACAGTAGATCTAGCTGGTCTGTCATTATACAATAGAGACAGTAGATCTAGCTGGTCTGTCATAATAAAATAGACATTTGATCTAGCTGGTCTGTCATAATATAATAGACAGTAGATCTAGCTGGTCTGTCATAATATAATAGAGATTGTAGTTTAGCCTGGTCTGTCATGATACAATAGAGACAGTAGATCTAGCTGGTCTGTCATAATACAATAGAGACAGTAGATCTAGCTGGTCTGTCATAATAGAATAGAGACAGTAGATCTAGCTGGTCTGTCATAAGATAATAGAGATTGTAGTTTAGCCTGGTCTGTCATAATATAATAGAGACAGTAGATCTAGCTGGTCTGTCATAATATAACAGAGACAGTAGATCTACCTGGTATGTCATAATATAATAGAGACAGTGTATCTACCAGGTCTGTGATAATATAAAAGAGACAGTATATCGACCTGGTCTGTCATAATATAATAGACACAGTAGAACTAGCTGGTCCGTCATAATATAATAGAGACAGTAGATCTAGCGGGTCTGTCATAATATAATAGAGACAGTAGATCTACCTGGTCTGTCAAAAGATAATAGAGACAGTAGATCTACCTGGTCTGTCATAATATAATAGAGATAGTAGATCTAGCTGGTCTGTCATAATACAATAGAGACAGTAGATCTAGCTGGTCTGTCATAATGTCATATTATAATAGAGACAATAGATCTAGCTGGTCTGTCATAATATAATAGAGACAGTAGATCTCGCTGGTCTGTCATATTATAATAGAGACAGTAGATCTAGCTGGTCTGTCATATTATAATAGAGACAATTGATCTAGCTGGTCTGTCATAATACAATAGCGAGAATAGATCTAGCTGGTCTGTCATTTTATAATGGAGTCGGTATATCTACCGGGTCTCTCATAATATAATAGAGACAGTAGATCTAGCTGGTCTGTCATTATACAATAGAGACAGTAGATCTACCTGGTCTGTCATAATACAATAGACATTTGATCTAGCTGGTCTGTCATAATATAATAGACAGTAGATCTAGCTGGTCTGTCATAATATAATAGAGATTGTAGTTTAGCCTGGTCTGTCATGATACAATAGAGACAGTAGATCTAGCTGGTCTGTCATAATACAATAGAGACAGTAGATCTAGCTGGTCTGTCATAATAGAATAGAGACAGTAGATCTAGCTGGTCTGTCATAAGATAATAGAGATTGTAGTTTAGCCTGGTCTGTCATAATAGAATAGAGACAGTAGATCTAGCTGGTCTGTCATAATATAACAGAGACAGTAGATCTACCTGGTATGTCATAATATAATAGAGACAGTGTATCTACCAGGTCTGTCATAATATAAAAGAGACAGTAGATCTAGCTGGTCTGTCATAATATAACAGAGACAGTAGATCTACCTGGTATGTCAAAATATAATAGAGACAGTAGATCTAGCTGGTCTGTCATAATATATTAGAGACAGTAGATCTAGCTGGTCTGTCATATTATAATAGAGACAGTAGATCTAGCTGGTATGTCATAATATAATAGAGATAGTAGATCTACCTGGTCTGTCAAATTAGAATAGAGACAGTAGATCTAGCTGGTCTGTCATCAAATAATAAACACAGTAGATCTAGCTGGTCTGTCATATTATAATAGAGACAGTAGATCTAGCTGGTATGTCATAATATAATAGAGATAGTAGATCTACCTGGTCTGTCAAATTAGAATAGAGACAGTAGATCTAGCTGGTCTGTCATAATATAATAGAGACAGTAGATCTAGCTGGTCTGTCATATTATAGTAGAGACAGTAGATCTAGCTGGTCTGTCATAATATAATAGAGACAGTAGATCTAGCTGGTCTGTCATAATATAATAGAGACAGTGTATCTACCAGGTCTGTCATAATATAACAGAGACAGTGTTGTAGTAAAACGCCAAATGGATCTACCTCCTGGTCCTCTTCCCCTGTCTTACCCACCAAGGGTAGAGACAGAGATGACCTCGCCTACTGAAATACCGGATTGGGCAAAGCCACCAGAAGACGACTCAAGCCAACCAACTACTGAACCTGACTGGTGTCAGGAAGAATCACCCTCTGCCTCAAGTGACACCTCTGAATGGGAAAAGTGTTTCCTCATTGTTGCTAGAGTAATGGGCACTGTCATGACCAGAGGCCCATATATGCACTGTAAGAAAAGTGTTTCCTCATTGTTGCTAGAGTAATGGGCACTGTCATGACCAGAGGCCCATATATGCACTGTAAGAAAAGTGTTTCCTCATTGTCGCTAGAGTAATGGGCTCTGTCATAACCAGAGGCCCATATATGCACTGTAAGAAAAGTGTTTCCTCATTGTTGCAAGAGCAATGGGCTCTGTCATAAACAGAGGCCCATATATGCACTGTAAGAAAAGTATTTCCTGTTGTAAGATATGTCATCACCCTCTCTGCTCTGAGGGAATGGGAGGAGCAGCAGATCGGGTGCAGAGAATCAAAAGGTATATAAAGAGACATTTGCCATTACTTTGGCGCTGACTTCTTGAATTCTGAATTCATTTAGGCAACCATTTGACTTCGGGTAATTGCCACCTGACTCAAATTACTTAAAGATTCTAACTTGTTGGATACCAGGGTAAGAGTCCGTTTACCTATCGACCAGTTGACCCTGTGTGCAGCATACCGTTGGACCGAGTGTACCGTTGTGCCACGTCTTAACTGACCAGGAACACTGTAGCACCGGCCGGGTTGCTTGCCCCAGACACTGCGGTAGATCAACGGCAGAATTACCACCTGCTGAAAACGGTTGGAAAGTTGCTCGAATCGACTCTGTCTCCGACTGACCCAGTGACACGTGTACTGTTGTAGCACAGTGCCTTGCCCTGGAATCGCGGTTGCAGGTTATTTGACAATACTATCCAGCCTTAGGGCAGGTTAGAGTACTCAGTCTAACTTGAATCTCGAAATTTAGTACCAGGGTAAGAGTCCGTTTACCTATCGACCAGTTGACCCTGTGTGCAGCATACCGTTGGACCGAGTGTACCGTTGGGCCACGTCTTAATTGACCAGGAACACTGTAGCACCGGCCGGGTTGCTTGCCCCAGACACTGCGGTAGATCAACGGCAGAATTACCACCTGCTGAGAACGGTTGGAAAGTTGTTCGAATCGACTCTGTCTCCGACTGACCCAGCGACACGTGTACTGTTGTAGCACAGTGCCTTGCCCTGGAATCGCGGTTGCAGGTTATTTGATAATACTATCCAGCCTGAGGGCAGGTTAGAGTACTCAGGCTAACTTGAATCTCGAAATTTAGTTGAACCAATGATTCCTCATGGGAGAGATCGATACATAAACTAAATTCTCAGAACTCTGACCGATTGAAACTCTGCTCCTGATCTCGTGGGTCTCCTCGTCATCTCTCAAAGGTAATTAAATAACTATTATAAGCATTTAATATAGAGATAAGTGTTATCATTGTGCCAGGCATTTTATAGAGCATTAAGGCAAGTGCATGTTTTTGATTAACGCTGTGTGTGACCGAGTAACAATTGTGTATTTTGAAGTGTGTTTGATTGTAAAAGACAAAAAACAGAGTGTTTTCAAAAATAAATGGTAGTCTTATTTAGTCTCGAGTAAACGGTTCTCTCAAAGACAGTTAACGGCACGGGAGATAACAACTCTGACACTCCCCGCTACCGGGACACTGGAAACGGAGATCGGGGCTCTATGACGGAATGAGTTACTGTTAAAAGACAAAGAGGAAGGTGTGTCCAGTAGTGATTCATTTAATTGTCTTATCGATCTATCTAAGTTTTATTTTCCAAGCGATACATAGCCGACGGGCAGAGTAGTGAGACTAAGTTGACTAAAGGTCCTCACACTTTAAACTAGATACATCACAGAGGGGAAACACTCAACCACAGGGAAATCATATAGAGACTGGTAGGACTAGTGCTTAATAATAACCTAAGGCCCAATTAGTGGTGAAACAAAGAGTCTGGAGGATAAAGGTGGGGTTCACACATCCCAGCTAGAGCTAGACCGTTGAGAGTGACAAGGCAAAAGACCTCTCTACGCGGACAACGTTTCGATATAGAAAGAGAGGCAGGGCTACGCGAGCGGTCCTGGTTATACCGAGATAACCTGAAGTACCTATAGTGCCCTGTCCAATCCAGGGAACGGGACGCTAACCACCTCTAGCAACCCCGCTGCCGGCCAAGGGGCGGGGCTGAAGGTTTCGTATCGCGACAGTGTATCTACCAGGCCTGTCATAATATAACAGAGACAGTAGATCTAGCTGGTCTGTTATAATATAACAGAGACAGTAGATCTACCTGGTATGTAATAATACAATAGAGACAGTAGATCTAGCTGGTCTGTCATAACATAATAGAGACATAGAGACAGTAGATCTAGCTGGTCTGTCATAATATAATAGAGACAGTAGATCTACCTGGTCTGTCAAAATATAATAGAGACAGTAGATTTAGTTGGTCTGTCATAATATAATAGAGACACTAGATCTAGCTGGTCTGTCATAATATAATAGAGATAGTAGATCTAGCTGGTCTGTCATAATACAATAGAGACAGTAGATCTAGCTGGTCTGTCATAATGTCATATTATAATAGAGACAATAGATCTAGCTGGTCTGTCATAATATAATAGAGACAGTGTATCTACCAGGTCTGTCATAATATAACAGAGACAGTAGATCTACCTGGTATGTCAAGATACAATAGAGACAGTATATCTAGCTGGTCTGTCATAATATAATAGAGACAGTATATCTAGCTGGTCTGTCATAATATAATAGAGACAGTAGATCTACGTCAAATCAAATCAAATCAAATTTATTTATATAGCCCTTCGTACATCAGCTGATATCTCAAAGTGCTGTACAGAAACCCAGCCTAAAACCCCAAACAGCAAACAATGCAGGTGTAAAAGCACAGTGGCTAGGAAAAACTCCCTAGAAAGGCCAAAACCTAGGAAGAAACCTAGAGAGGAACCGGGCTATGTGGGGTGGCCAGTCCTCTTCTGGCTGTGCCGGGTAGAGATTATAACAGAACATGACCAAGATGTTCAAATGTTCATAAATGACCAGCATGGTCGAATAATAATAAGGCAGAACAGTTGAAACTGGAGCAGCAGCACAGTCAGGTGGACTGGGGACAGCAAGTGGTCTGTCATAGTATAATAGAGACAGTAGATCTAGCTGGTCCGTCATAGTACAATAGAGACATAGAGACAGTAGACCTAGCTGGTCTGTCATAATATAATAGAGACAGTAGATCAAGCTGGTCTGTCATAATATAATAGAGACAGTAGATCTAGCTGGTCTGTCAAAATATAATAGAGACAGTAGATCTAGCTGGTCTGTCATAATATAATAGAGACAGTAGATCTAGCTTGTCTGTCATATTATAATAGAGACAGTAGATCTACATGGTATGTCAAAATATAATAGAGACAGTATATCTAGCTGGTCTGTCATAATATAATAGAGACAGTAGATCTAGCTGGTCTGTCATAATATAATAGAGACAGTAGATCTACCTGGTCTGTCATAGTATAATAGAGACAGTAGATCTAGCTGGTCCGTCATAGTACAATAGAGACATAGAGACAGTAGACCTAGCTGGTCTGTCATAATATAATAGAGAGAGTAGATCTAGATGGTCTGTCATAGTACAATAGAGATATAGAGACAGTAGATCTAGCTGGTCTGTCATATTATAATAGAGACAGTAGATCTAGCTGGTATGTCATAATATAATAGGGACAGTAGATCTAGCTGGTCCGTCATAGTACAATAGAGACATAGAGACAGTAGACCTAGCTGGTCTGTCATAATATAATAGAGACAGTAGATCTAGATGGTCTGTCATAGTACAATAGAGATATAGAGACAGTAGATCTAGCTGGTCTGTCATATTATAATAGAGACAGTAGATCTAGCTGGTATGTCATAATATAATAGGGACAGTAGATCTAGCTGGTCTGTCATAATATAATAGAGACAGTGTATCTACCAGGTCTGTCATAATATAACAGAGACAGTGTATCTACCAGGTCTGTCATAATATAACAGAGACAGTAGATCTAGCTGGTCTGTCATAATATAACAGAGACAGTAGATCTACCTGGTATGTCATAATACAATAGAGACAGTAGATCTAGCTGGTCTGTCATAACATAATAGAGACATAGAGACAGTAGATCTAGCTGGTCTGTCATAATATAATAGAGACAGTAGATCTACCTGGTCTGTCAAAATATAATAGAGACAGTAGATTTAGTTGGTCTGTCATAATATAATAGAGACACTAGATCTAGCTGGTCTGTCATAATATAATAGAGATAGTAGATCTAGCTGGTCTGTCATAATACAATAGAGACACTAGATCTAGCTGGTCTGTCATAATGTCATATTATAATAGAGACAATAGATCTAGCTGGTCTGTCATAATATAATAGAGACAGTAGATCTCGCTGGTCTGTCATATTATAATAGAGACAGTAGATCTAGCTGGTCTGTCATATTATAATAGAGACAATTGATCTAGCTGGTCTGTCATAATACAATAGCGAGAATAGATCTAGCTGGTCTGTCATTTTATAATGGAGTCGGTATATCTACCGGGTCTCTCATAATATAATAGAGACAGTAGATCTAGCTGGTCTGTCATAATACAATAGAGACAGTATATCGACCTGGTCTGTCATAATATAATAGACACAGTAGATCTAGCTGGTCCGTCATAATATAATAGAGACAGTAGATCTAGTGGGTCTGTCATAATATAATAGAGATAGTAGATCTAGCTGGTCTGTCATAATATAATAGAGACAGTAGATCTAGCTGGTCTGTCATAGTATAATAGGGACAGTAGATCTAGCTGGTCTGTCATAGTATAATAGGGACAGTAGATCTACCTGGTCTGTCAAAATATAATAGAGACAGTAGATCTAGCTGGTCTGTCATAATATAATAGAGACAGTAGATCTACCAGGTCTGTCATAATATAACAGAGACAGTAGATCTACCTGGTATGTCAAGATATAATAGAGACAGTATATCTAGCTGGTCTGTCATAATATAATAGAGACAGTATATCTAGCTGGTCTGTAATAATATAATAGAGACAGTAGATCTACGTGGTCTGTCATAGTATATTAGAGACAGTAGATCTAGCTGGTCCGTCATAGTACAATAGAGACATAGAGACAGTAGACCTAGCTGGTCTGTCATAATATAATAGAGAGAGTAGATCTAGATGGTCTGTCATAGTACAATAGAGATATAGAGACAGTAGATCTAGCTGGTCTGTCATATTATAATAGAGACAGTAGATCTAGCTGGTATGTCATAATATAATAGGGACAGTAGATCTAGCTGGTCCGTCATAGTACAATAGAGACATAGAGACAGTAGACCTAGCTGGTCTGTCATAATATAATAGAGACAGTAGATCTAGATGGTCTGTCATAGTACAATAGAGATATAGAGACAGTAGATCTAGCTGGTCTGTCATATTATAATAGAGACAGTAGATCTAGCTGGTATGTCATAATATAATAGGGACAGTAGATCTAGCTGGTCTGTCATAATATAATAGAGACAGTGTATCTACCAGGTCTGTCATAATATAACAGAGACAGTGTATCTACCAGGTCTGTCATAATATAACAGAGACAGTAGATCTAGCTGGTCTGTCATAATATAACAGAGACAGTAGATCTACCTGGTATGTCATAATACAATAGAGACAGTAGATCTAGCTGGTCTGTCATAACATAATAGAGACATAGAGACAGTAGATCTAGCTGGTCTGTCATAATATAATAGAGACAGTAGATCTACCTGGTCTGTCAAAATATAATAGAGACAGTAGATTTAGTTGGTCTGTCATAATATAATAGAGACACTAGATCTAGCTGGTCTGTCATAATATAATAGAGATAGTAGATCTAGCTGGTCTGTCATAATACAATAGAGACAGTAGATCTAGCTGGTCTGTCATAATGTCATATTATAATAGAGACAATAGATCTAGCTGGTCTGTCATAATATAATAGAGACAGTAGATCTCGCTGGTCTGTCATATTATAATAGAGACAGTAGATCTAGCTGGTCTGTCATATTATAATAGAGACAATTGATCTAGCTGGTCTGTCATAATACAATAGCGAGAATAGATCTAGCTGGTCTGTCATTTTATAATGGAGTCGGTATATCTACCGGGTCTCTCATAATATAATAGAGACAGTAGATCTAGCTGGTCTGTCATAATACAATAGAGACAGTATATCGACCTGGTCTGTCATAATATAATAGACACAGTAGATCTAGCTGGTCCGTCATAATATAATAGAGACAGTAGATCTAGTGGGTCTGTCATAATATAATAGAGATAGTAGATCTAGCTGGTCTGTCATAATATAATAGAGACAGTAGATCTAGCTGGTCTGTCATAGTATAATAGGGACAGTAGATCTAGCTGGTCTGTCATAGTATAATAGGGACAGTAGATCTACCTGGTCTGTCAAAATATAATAGAGACAGTAGATCTAGCTGGTCTGTCATAATATAATAGAGACAGTAGATCTACCAGGTCTGTCATAATATAACAGAGACAGTAGATCTACCTGGTATGTCAAGATATAATAGAGACAGTATATCTAGCTGGTCTGTCATAATATAATAGAGACAGTATATCTAGCTGGTCTGTAATAATATAATAGAGACAGAAGATCTACGTGGTCTGTCATAGTATATTAGAGACAGTAGATCTAGCTGGTCCGTCATAGTACAATAGAGACATAGAGACAGTAGACCTAGCTGGTCTGTCATAATATAATAGAGACAGTAGATCAAGCTGGTCTGTCATAATATAATAGAGACAGTAGATCTAACTGGTCTGTCATAATACAATAGAGACAGTAGATCTAGCTGGTCTGTCATAATGTCATATTATAATAGAGACAGTAGATCTCGCTGGTCTGTCATATTATAATAGAGACAGTAGATCTAGCTGGTCTGTCATATTATAATAGAGACAATTGATCTAGCTGGTCTGTCATTTTATAATGGAGTCGGTATATCTACCGGGTCTCTCATAATATAATAGAGACAGTAGATCTAGCTGGTCTGTCATAATACAATAGAGACAGTAGATCTAGCTGGTCTGTCATAATAAAATAGACATTTGATCTAGCTGGTCTGTCATAATATAATAGAGACAGTATATCGACCTGGTCTGTCATAATATAATAGACACAGTAGATCTAGCTGGTCCGTCATAATATAATAGAGACAGTAGATCTAGCGGGTCTGTCATAATATAATAGAGACAGTAGATCTACCTGGTCTGTCAAAATATAATAGAGACAGTAGATCTACCTGGTCTGTCATAATATAATAGAGACAGTATATTTAGTTGGTCTGTCATAATATAATAGAGACACTAGATCTAGTTGGTCTGTCATAATATAATAGAGATAGTAGATCTAGCTGGTCTGTCATAATACAATAGAGACAGTAGATCTAGCTGGTCTGTCATAATATAATAGAGACAGTAGATCTACCTGGTCTGTCAAAATATAATAGAGACAGTAGATCTAGCTGGTCTGTCATAGTATAATAGAGACAGTAGATCTGCGTGGTCTGTCATAGTATAATAGAGACAGTAGATCTAGCTGGTCCGTCATAGTACAATAGAGACATAGAGACAGTAGACCTAGCTGGTCTGTCATAATATAATAGAGACAGTAGATCTAGATGGTCTGTCATAGTACAATAGAGATATAGAGACAGTAGATCTAGCTGGTCTGTCATATTATAATAGAGACAGTAGATCTAGCTGGTATGTCATAATATAATAGGGACAGTAGATCTAGCTGGTCTGTCATAATATAATAGAGACAGTGTATCTACCAGGTCTGTCATAATATAACAGAGACAGTGTATCTACCAGGTCTGTCATAATATAACAGAGACAGTAGATCTACCTGGTATGTCATAATACAATAGAGACAGTAGATCTAGCTGGTCTGTCATAACATAATAGAGACATAGAGACAGTAGATCTAGCTGGTCTGTCATAATATAATAGAGACAGTAGATCTACCTGGTCTGTCAAAATATAATAGAGACAGTAGATTTAGTTGGTCTGTCATAATATAATAGAGACACTAGATCTAGCTGGTCTGTCATAATATAATAGAGATAGTAGATCTAGCTGGTCTGTCATAATACAATAGAGACAGTAGATCTAGCTGGTCTGTCATAATGTCATATTATAATAGAGACAATAGATCTAGCTGGTCTGTCATAATATAATAGAGACAGTAGATCTCGCTGGTCTGTCATATTATAATAGAGACAGTAGATCTAGGACAGTGGTCCTTCTGTAGCTCAGTTGGTAGAGCATGGCGCTTGTAACGCCAGGGTAGTGGGTTCGATTCCCGGGACCACCCATACGTAGAATGTATGCACACATGACTGTAAGTCGCTTTGGATAAAAGCGTCTGCTAAATGGCATATATTATTATTATTATTATTATCTAGCTGGTCTGTCATATTATAATAGAGACAATTGATCTAGCTGGTCTGTCATAATACAATAGCGAGAATAGATCTAGCTGGTCTGTCATTTTATAATGGAGTCGGTATATCTACCGGGTCTCTCATAATATAATAGAGACAGTAGATCTAGCTGGTCTGTCATAATACAATAGAGACAGTAGATCTAGCTGGTCTGTCATTATATAATAGAGACAGTAGATCTAGCTGGTCTGTCATAATATAATAGAGACAGTAGATCTAGATGGTCTGTCATATTATAATAGAGACAATAGATCTAGCTGGTCTGTCATAATATAATAGACAGTAGATCTAGCTGGTCTGTCATAATATAATAGACACAGTAGATCTAGCTGGTCTGTCATAATATAATAGAGACAGTATATCTACCTGGTCTGTCATTTTATAATAGAGACAGTAGATCTAGCTAGTTAGTCATGATATAATAGACACAGTAGATCTAGCTGTTCTGACATAATATAATAGAGACTGTAGATCTAGCTGGTCTGTTATAATATAATAGACAGAAGATCTAGCTGGTCTGTCATAATATAATAGACACAGTAGATCTAGCTGGTCTGTCATAATATAATAGAGAGAGTAGATCTTGCTGGTCTGTCATAATACAATAGAGACAGTAGATCTAGCTGGTCTGTCATAATATAATAGAGACAGTAGATCTAGCTGGTCTGTCATATTATAATAGAGACAGTAGATCTAGCTGGTCTGTCATAATACAATAGAGACAGTAGATCTAGCTGGTCTGTCATAATAAAATAGACAGTAGATCTAGCTGGTCTGTCATAATAGAATAGAGACAGTAGATCTAGCTGGTCTGTTATAATATAATAGACACAGTAGATATAGCTGGTCTGTCATAATATAATAGAGACAGTATATCTACCTGGTCTGTCATAATATAATAGAGACAGTAGATCTAGCTGGTCTGTCATAATATAATAGAGACAGTAGATCTAGCTGGTCAGTCATAATACAATAGAGACAGTAGATATAGCTGGTCTGTCATTTTATAATGGAGACAGTAGATCTCGCTGGTCTGTCATAATATAATAGAGACTGTAGATCTAGCTGGTCTGTTATAATATAATAGACAGAAGATCTAGCTGGTCTGTCATAATATAATAGACACAGTAGATCTAGCTGGTCTGTCATAATATAATAGAGAGAGTAGATCTTGCTGGTCTGTCATAATACAATAGAGACAGTAGATCTAGCTGGTCTGTCATAATATAATAGAGACAGTAGATCTAGCTGGTCTGTCATATTATAATAGAGACAATAGATCTAGCTGGTCTGTCATAATATAATAGACATTAGATCTAGCTGGTCTGTCATAATATAATAGACAGTAGATCTAGCTGGTCTGTCATAATATAATAGACAGTAGATCTAGCTGGTCTGTCATAATATAATAGACACAGTAGATATAGCTGGTCTGTCATCATATAATAGAGACAGTATATCTACCTGGTCTGTCATAATATAATAGAGACAGTAGATCTAGCTGGTCTGTCATAATATAATAGAGACAATAGATCTAGCTGGTCAGTCATAATACAATAGAGACAGTAGATATAGCTGGTCTGTCATTTTATAATGGAGACAGTAGATCTCGCTGGTCTGTCATAATATAATAGAGACTGTAGATCTAGCTGGTCTGTCATAATATAATAGACAGAAGATCTAGCTGGTCTGTCATAATATAATAGATAATATAATTGAGACAGTAGATCTACCTGGTCTGTCATTTTATATATAATCTAGCTAGTTCGTCATGATATAATAGTAGATCTAGCTGGTCTGTCATAATATAATAGAGACAGTAGATCTAGCTGGTCTGTCATAATATAATAGAGACAGTAGATCTAGCTGGTCTGTTATAATATAATAGAGAAGATCTAGCTAGATCTAGCTGGTCTGTCATAATATAATAGAGAGAGTAGATCATAATACAATAGAGACAGTAGATCTAGCTGGTCTGTCATAATATAATAGAGCAGTAGATCTAGCTGGTCTGTCATAATATAATAGACAGTAGATCTAGCTGGTCTGTCATAATATAATAGACACAGTAGATATAGCTGGTCTGTCATAATATAATAGAGACAGTAGATCTACCTGGTCTGTCATAATATAATAGAGACAGTAGATCTAGCTGGTCTGTCATAATATAATAGAGACAGTAGATATAGCTGGGTTGTCATCAGTAGCTACCTGGTCTGTCATAATATAATAGAGACAGTAGATCTAGCTGGTCTGTCATAATATAATGGAGACAGTAGATCTAGCTGGTCTGTCATAATATAATAGAGTCTGTCACATAGAGACAGTAGATCTAGCTGGTCTGTCATAATATAATAGAGACAGTAGATCTAGCTGGTCTGTCATAATATAATAGAGACACAGTAGATCTAGCTGGTCTGTCATAATATAATAGAGACAGTATATCTAGCTGGTCTGTCATAATATAATAGAGACAGTAGATCTAGCTGGTCTGTCATAATATAATAGAGACAGTAGATCTAGCTGGTCTGTCATAATATAATAGAGACAGTAGATCTAGCTGGTCTGTCATAATATAATAGAGACAGTAGATCTAGCTGGTCTGTCATAATATAATAGAGACAGATAGATCTAGCTGGTCTGTCATAATATAATAGAGACAGTAGATCTAGCTGGTCTGTCATAATATAATAGAGACAGTAGATCTAGCTGGTCTGTCATAATATAATAGAGACAGTAGATCTAGCTGGTCTGTCATAATATAATAGAGACAGTAGATCTAGCTGGTCTGTCATAATATAATAGAGACAATAGATCTAGCTGGTCTGTCATAATATAATAGAGACATTAGATCTAGGTCTGGTCTGTCATAATATAATAGAGACAGTAGATCTAGCTGGTCTGTCATAATATAATAGAGACAGTAGATCTAGCTGGTCTGTCATAATATAATAGAGACAGTATATCTATTCCTGGTCTGTCATAATATAATAGAGACAGTAGATCTAGCTGGTCTGTCATAATATAATAGAGACAGTAGATCTAGCTGGTCTGTCATAATATAATAGAGACAGTAGATCTAGCTGGTCTGTCATAATATAATAGAGACAGTAGATCTAGCTGGTCTGTCATAATATAATAGAGACAGTAGATCTAGCTAGTCTGTCATAATATAATAGAGACTAGCTGGTCTGTCATAATATAATAGAGACAGTAGATCTAGCTGGTCTGTCATAATATAATAGAGACAGTAGATCTAGCTGGTCTGTCATAATATAATAGAGACAGTAGAGCTGGTCTGTCATAATATAATAGAGACAGTAGATCTAGCTGGTCTGTCATAATATAATAGAGACAGTAGATCTAGCTGGTCTAATATCATAGATATAATAGAGACAGTAGATCTAGCTGGTCTGTCATAATATAATAGAGACAGTATATCTACTGGTCTGTCATTTTATAATAGAGACAGTAGATCTAGCTGGTCTGTCATAATATAATAGAGACAGTAGATCTAGCTGGTCTGTCATAATATAATAGAGACAGTAGATCTAGCTGGTCTGTCATAGTATAATAGGGCAGTAGATCTACCTGGTCTGTCACAATATAATAGAGACAGTAGATCTAGCTGGTCTGTCATAATATAATAGAGACAGTAGATCTACCTGGTCTGTCAAAATATAATAGAGATAGTAGATCTAGCTGGTCTGTCATAATGTCATATTATAATAGAGACAATAGATCTAGCTGGTCTGTCATAATATAATAGAGACAGTAGATCTAGCTGGTCTGTCATAATATAATAGAGAGAGTAGATCTTGCTGGTCTGTCATAATACAATAGAGACAGTAGATCTAGCTGGTCTGTCATAATATAATAGAGACAGTAGATCTAGCTGGTCTGTCATAATATAATAGACAGTAGATCTAGCTGGTCTGTCATAATATAATAGACAGTAGATCTAGCTGGTCTGTCATAATATAATAGAGAGAGTAGATCTTGCTGGTCTGTCATAATACAATAGAGACAGTAGATCTAGCTGGTCTGTCATAATATAATAGAGACAGTAGATCTAGCTGGTCTGTCATAATATAATAGACAGTAGATCTAGCTGGTCTGTCATAATATAATAGACACAGTAGATCTAGCTGGTCTGTCATAATATAATAGACACAGTAGATCTAGCTGGTCTGTCATAATATAATAGAGACAGTAGATCTAGCTGGTCAGTCATAATACAATAGAGACAGTAGATATAGCTGGTCTGTCATTTTATAATGAGACAGTATATCTACCTGGTCTGTCATAATATAATAGAGGCAGTAGATCTAGCTGGTCTGTCATACTGTAATAGACAGTAGATCTAGCTGGTCTGTCATAATATAATATACACAGTAGATCTAGCTGGTCTGTCATAATACAAGAGACAGTAGATTTAGCTGGTCAGTCATAATATAATAGAGACAGTATATCTACCTGGTCTGTCATTTTATAATAGAGACAGTAGATCTACCTGGTCTGTCATTTTATAATAGAGACAGTAGATCTAGCTGGTCTGTCATAATATAATAGAGACAGTATATCTACCTGGTCTGTCATTTTATAATAGAGACAGTAGATCTAGCTGGTCTGTCATAATATAATAGAGACAGTAAATCTACCTGGTCTGTCAAAATATAATAGAGACAGTAGATCTAGCTGGTCTGTCATAATGTCATATTATAATAGAGACAATAGATCTAGCTGGTCTGTCATAATATAATAGAGACAGTAGATCTAGCTGGTCTGTCATATTATAATAGAGACAGTAGATCTAGCTGGTCTGTCATAATACAATAGCGAGAATAGATCTAGCTGGTCTGTCATTTTATAATGGAGTCGGTATATCTACCTGGTCTCTCATAATATAATAGAGACAGTAGATCTAGCTGGTCTGTCATAATACAATATAGACAGTAGATCTACCTGGTCTGTCAAAATATAATAGAGACAGTAGATCTAGCTGGTCTGTCAAAATATAATAGAGATAGTAGATCTAGCTGGTCTGTCAAAATATAATAGAGATAGTAGATCTAGCTGGTCTGTCATAATACAATAGAGACAGTAGATCTAGCTGGTCTGTCATAATACAATAGAGACAATAGATCTAGCTGGTCTGTCATAATATAATAGAGACAGTAGATCTAGCTGGTCTGTCATAATATAATAGAGACAGTATATCTACCTGGTCTGTCATTTTATAATAGAGACAGTAGATCTAGCTGGTCTGTCATAATATAATAGAGACAGTAGATCTACCTGGTCTGTCAAAATATAATAGAGATAGTAGATCTAGCTGGTCTGTCATAATACAATAGAGACAGTAGATCTAGCTGGTCTGTCATAATGTCATATTATAATAGAGACAATAGATCTAGCTGGTCTGTCATCATATAATAGAGACAGTAGATCTAGCTGGTCTGTCATAATATAATAGACACAGTAGATCTAGCTGGTCTGTCATAATATAATAGAGAGAGTAGATCTTGCTGGTCTGTCATAATACAATAGAGACAGTAGATCTAGCTGGTCTGTCATAATATAATAGAGACAGTAGATCTAGCTGGTCTGTCATAATATAATAGACAGTAGATCTAGCTGGTCTGTCATAATATAATAGAGGCAGTAGATCTAGCTGGTCTGTCATACTGTAATAGACAGTAGATCTAGCTGGTCTGTCATAATATAATATACACAGTAGATCTAGCTGGTCTGTCATAATACAATAGAGACAGTAGATTTAGCTGGTCAGTCATAATATAATAGAGACAGTATATCTACCTGGTCTGTCATTTTATAATAGAGACAGTAGATCTACCTGGTCTGTCATTTTATAATAGAGACAGTAGATCTAGCTGGTCTGTCATAATATAATAGAGACAGTATATCTACCTGGTCTGTCATTTTATAATAGAGACAGTAGATCTAGCTGGTCTGTCATAATATAATAGAGACAGTAGATCTACCTGGTCTGTCAAAATATAATAGAGACAGTAGATCTAGCTGGTCTGTCATAATATAATAGAGACAGTATATCTACCTGGTCTGTCATTTTATAATAGAGACAGTAGATCTAGCTGGTCTGTCATAATATAATAGGGACAGTAGATCTACCTGGTCTGTCAAAATATAATAGAGACAGTAGATCTAGCTGGTCTGTCATAATATAATAGAGACAGTAGATCTCCCTGGTCTGTCAAAATATAATAGAGATAGTAGATCTAGCTGGTCTGTCATAATACAATAGAGACAGTAGATCTTGCTGGTCTGTCATAATGTCATATTATAATAGAGACAATAGATCTAGCTGGTCTGTCATAATATAATAGAGACAGTAGATCTAGCTGGTCTGTCATATTATAATAGAGACAATAGATCTAGCTGGTCTGTCATAATATAATAGGGACAGTAGATCTACCTGGTCTGTCAAAATATAATAGAGACAGTAGATCTAGCTGGTCTGTCATAATATAATAGAGACAGTAGATCTACCTGGTCTGTCAAAATATAATAGAGACAGTAGATCTAGCTGGTCTGTCATAATATAATAGAGACAGTAGATCTAGCTGGTCTGTCATAGTATAATAGGGACAGTAGATCTACCTGGTCTGTCAAAATACAATAGAGACAGTAGATCTAGCTGGTCTGTCATAATATAATAGTGACAGTAGATCTACCTGGTCTGTCAAAATATAATAGAGATAGTAGATCTAGCTGGTCTGTTATAATACAATAGAGACAGTAGATCTAGCTGGTCTGTCATAATGTCATATTATAATAGAGACAATAGATCTAGCTGGTCTGTCATCATATAATAGAGACAGTAGATCTAGCTGGTCTGTCATAATATAATAGACACAGTAGATCTAGCTGGTCTGTCATAATATAATAGAGAGAGTAGATCTTGCTGGTCTGTCATAATACAATAGAGACAGTAGATCTAGCTGGTCTGTCATAATATAATAGAGACAGTAGATCTAGCTGGTCTGTCATAATATAATAGACAGTAGATCTAGCTGGTCTGTCATAATATAATAGACAGTAGATCTAGCTGGTCTGTCATAATATAATAGACACAGTAGATCTAGCTGGTCTGTCATAATATAATAGAGACAGTAGATCTAGCTGGTCAGTCATAATACAATAGAGACAGTAGATATAGCTGGTCTGTCATTTTATAATGGAGACAGTATATCTACCTGGTCTGTCATAATATAATAGAGGCAGTAGATCTAGCTGGTCTGTCATACTGTAATAGACAGTAGATCTAGCTGGTCTGTCATAATATAATATACACAGTAGATCTAGCTGGTCTGTCATAATACAATAGAGACAGTAGATTTAGCTGGTCAGTCATAATATAATAGAGACAGTATATCTACCTGGTCTGTCATTTTATAATAGAGACAGTAGATCTACCTGGTCTGTCATTTTATAATAGAGACAGTAGATCTAGCTGGTCTGTCATAATATAATAGAGACAGTATATCTACCTGGTCTGTCATTTTATAATAGAGACAGTAGATCTAGCTGGTCTGTCATAATATAATAGAGACAGTATATCTACCTGGTCTGTCATTTTATAATAGAGACAGTAGATCTAGCTGGTCTGTCATAATATAATAGAGACAGTAGATCTACCTGGTCTGTCAAAATATAATAGAGACAGTAGATCTAGCTGGTCTGTCATAATGTCATATTATAATAGAGACAATAGATCTAGCTGGTCTGTCATAATATAATAGAGACAGTAGATCTAGCTGGTCTGTCATATTATAATAGAGACAGTAGATCTAGCTGGTCTGTCATAATACAATAGCGAGAATAGATCTAGCTGGTCTGTCATTTTATAATGGAGTCGGTATATCTACCTGGTCTCTCATAATATAATAGAGACAGTAGATCTAGCTGGTCTGTCATAGTACAATATAGACAGTATATCTAGCTGGTCTGTCATAATATAATAGAGACAGTAGATCTAGCTGGTCTGTCATATTATAATAGAGACAATAGATCTAGCTGGTCTGTCATAATATAATAGAGACAGTAGATCTAGCTGGTCTGTCATAATATAATAGAGACAGTATATCTACCTGGTCTGTCATTTTATAATAGAGACAGTAGATCTAGCTGGTCTGTCATAATATAATAGAGACAGTAGATCTAGCTGGTCTGTCATAATATAATAGAGACAGTAGATCTAGCTGGTCTGTCATAGTATAATAGGGACAGTAGATCTAGCTGGTCTGTCATAGTATAATAGGGACAGTAGATCTACCTGGTCTGTCAAAATATAATAGAGACAGTAGATCTAGCTGGTCTGTCATAATATAATAGAGACAGTAGATCTCCTGGTCTGTCAAAATATAATAGAGATAGTAGATCTAGCTGGTCTGTCATAATACAATAGAGACAGTAGATCTAGCTGGTCTGTCATAATACAATAGAGACACTAGATCTAGCTGGTCTGTCATAATATAATAGAGACAGTAGATCTAGCTGGTCTGTCATAATATAATAGAAACAGTAGATCTAGCTGGTCTGTCATTTTATAATAGAGACAGTAGATCTAGCTGGTCTGTCAAAATATAATACAGACAGTAGATCTAGCTGGTCTGTCATAATATAATAGAGATAGTAGATCTAGCTGGTCTGTCATAATACAACAGAGACAGTAGATCTAGCTGGTCTGTCATAATGTCATATTATAATAGAGACAATAGATCTAGCTGGTCTGTCATAATATAATAGAGACAGTAGATCTAGCTTGTCTGTCATAATATAATAGACACAGTAGATCTAGCTGGTCTGTCATAATATAATAGAGAGAGTAGATCTTGCTGGTCTGTCATAATACAATAGAGACAGTAGATCTAGCTGGTCTGTCATAATATAATAGAGACAGTAGATCTAGCTGGTCTGTCATAATATAATAGACAGTAGATCTAGCTGGTCTGTCATAATATAATAGACACAGTAGATCTAGCTGGTCTGTCATAATATAATAGACACAGTAGATCTAGCTGGTCTGTCATAATATAATAGAGACAGTAGATCTAGCTGGTCAGTCATAATACAATAGAGACAGTAGATATAGCTGGTCTGTCATTTTATAATGAGACAGTATATCTACCTGGTCTGTCATAATATAATAGAGGCAGTAGATCTAGCTGGTCTGTCATACTGTAATAGACAGTAGATCTAGCTGGTCTGTCATAATATAATATACACAGTAGATCTAGCTGGTCTGTCATAATACAATAGAGACAGTAGATTTAGCTGGTCAGTCATAATATAATAGAGACAGTATATCTACCTGGTCTGTCTTTTTATAATAGAGACAGTAGATCTACCTGGTCTGTCATTTTATAATAGAGACAGTAGATCTAGCTGGTCTGTCATAATATAATAGAGACAGTATATCTACCTGGTCTGTCATTTTATAATAGAGACAGTAGATCTAGCTGGTCTGTCATAATATAATAGAGACAGTAGATCTACCTGGTCTGTCAAAATATAATAGAGACAGTAGATCTAGCTGGTCTGTCATAATGTCATATTATAATAGAGACAATAGATCTAGCTGGTCTGTCATAATATAATAGAGACAGTAGATCTAGCTGGTCTGTCATATTATAATAGAGACAGTAGATCTAGCTGGTCTGTCATAATACAATAGCGAGAATAGATCTAGCTGGTCTGTCATTTTATAATGGAGTCGGTATATCTACCTGGTCTCTCATAATATAATAGAGACAGTAGATCTAGCTGGTCTGTCATAATACAATATAGACAGTAGATCTACCTGGTCTGTCAAAATATAATAGAGACAGTAGATCTAGCTGGTCTGTCAAAATATAATAGAGATAGTAGATCTAGCTGGTCTGTCAAAATATAATAGAGATAGTAGATCTAGCTGGTCTGTCATAATACAATAGAGACAGTAGATCTAGCTGGTCTGTCATAAAGAGAGACAATAGATCTAGCTGGTCTGTCATAATATAATAGAGACAGTAGATCTAGCTGGTCTGTCATAATATAATAGAGACAGTAGATCTACCTGGTCTGTCAAAATATAATAGAGATAGTAGATCTAGCTGGTCTGTCATAATACAATAGAGACAGTAGATCTAGCTGGTCTGTCATAATGTCATATTATAATAGAGACAATAGATCTAGCTGGTCTGTCATCATATAATAGAGACAGTAGATCTAGCTGGTCTGTCATAATATAATAGACACAGTAGATCTAGCTGGTCTGTCATAATATAATAGAGAGAGTAGATCTTGCTGGTCTGTCATAATACAATAGAGACAGTAGATCTAGCTGGTCTGTCATAATATAATAGAGACAGTAGATCTAGCTGGTCTGTCATAATATAATAGACAGTAGATCTAGCTTGTCTGTCATAATATAATAGACACAGTAGATCTAGCTGGTCTGTCATAATATAATAGACACAGTAGATCTAGCTGGTCTGTCATAATATAATAGAGACAGTAGATCTAGCTGGTCAGTCATAATACAATAGAGACAGTAGATATAGCTGGTCTGTCATTTTATAATGAGACAGTATATCTACCTGGTCTGTCATAATATAATAGAGGCAGTAGATCTAGCTGGTCTGTCATACTGTAATAGACAGTAGATCTAGCTGGTCTGTCATAATATAATATACACAGTAGATCTAGCTGGTCTGTCATAATGTCATATTATAATAGAGACAATAGATCTAGCTGGTCTGTCATAATACAATAGAGACAGTAGATTTAGCTGGTCAGTCATAATATAATAGAGACAGTATATCTACCTGGTCTGTCATTTTATAATAGAGACAGTAGATCTACCTGGTCTGTCATTTTATAATAGAGACAGTAGATCTAGCTGGTCTGTCATAATATAATAGAGACAGTATATCTACCTGGTCTGTCATTTTATAATAGAGACAGTAGATCTAGCTGGTCTGTCATAATATAATAGAGACAGTAGATCTACCTGGTCTGTCAAAATATAATAGAGACAGTAGATCTAGCTGGTCTGTCATAATGTCATATTATAATAGAGACAATAGATCTAGCTGGTCTGTCATAATATAATAGAGACAGTAGATCTAGCTGGTCTGTCATATTATAATAGAGACAGTAGATCTAGCTGGTCTGTCATAATACAATAGCGAGAATAGATCTAGCTGGTCTGTCATTTTATAATGGAGTCGGTATATCTACCTGGTCTCTCATAATATAATAGAGACAGTAGATCTAGCTGGTCTGTCATAATACAATATAGACAGTATATCTAGCTGGTCTGTCATAATATAATAGAGACAGTAGATCTAGCTGGTCTGTCATATTATAATAGAGACAATAGATCTAGCTGGTCTGTCATAATATAATAGAGACAGTAGATCTAGCTGGTCTGTCATAATATAATAGAGACAGTATATCTACCTGGTTTGTCATTTTATAATAGAGACAGTAGATCTAGCTGGTCTGTCATAATATAATAGAGACAGTAGATCTAGCTGGTCTGTCATAATATAATAGAGACAGTAGATCTAGCTGGTCTGTCATAGTATAATAGGGACAGTAGATCTAGCTGGTCTGTCATAGTATAATAGGGACAGTAGATCTACCTGGTCTGTCAAAATATAATAGAGACAGTAGATCTAGCTGGTCTGTCATAATATAATAGAGACAGTAGATCTCCCTGGTCTGTCAAAATATAATAGAGATAGTAGATCTAGCTGGTCTGTCATAATACAATAGAGACAGTAGATCTAGCTGGTCTGTCATAATACAATAGAGACAATAGATCTAGCTGGTCTGTCATAATATAATAGAGACAGTAGATCTAGCTGGTCTGTCATAATATAATAGGGACAGTAGATCTACCTGGTCTGTCAAAATATAATAGAGACAGTAGATCTAGCTGGTCTGTCATAATCTAATAGAGACAGTAGATCTACCTGGTCTGTCAAAATATAATAGAGACAGTAGATCTAGCTGGTCTGTCATAATATAATAGAGACATTATATCTACCTGGTCTGTCATTTTATAATAGAGACAGTAGATCTAGCTCGTCTGTCATAATATAATAGAGACAGTAGATCTAGCTGGTCTGTCATAATATAATAGAGACAGTAGATCTAGCTGGTCTGTCATAGTATAATAGGGACAGTAGATCTACCTGGTCTGTCAAAATATAATAGAGACAGTAGATCTAGCTGGTCTGTCATAATATAATAGAGACAGTAGATCTACCTGGTCTGTCAAAATATAATAGAGATAGTAGATCTAGCTGGTCTGTCATAATACAATAGAGACAGTAGATCTAGCTGGTCTGTCATAATGTCATATTATAATAGAGACAATAGATCTAGCTGGTCTGTCATCATATAATAGAGACAGTAGATCTAGCTGGTCTGTTATAATATAATAGACACAGTAGATCTAGCTGGTCTGTCATAATATAATAGAGAGAGTAGATCTTGCTGGTCTGTCATAATATAATAGAGACAGTAGATCTAGCTGGTCTGTCATAATATAATAGAGACAGTAGATCTAGCTGGTCTGTCATAGTATAATAGGGACAGTAGATCTACCTGGTCTGTCAAAATATAATAGAGACAGTAGATCTAGCTGGTCTGTCATAATCTAATAGAGACAGTAGATCTACCTGGTCTGTCAAAATATAATAGAGACAGTAGATCTAGCTGGTCTGTCATAATATAATAGAGACATTATATCTACCTGGTCTGTCATTTTATAATAGAGACAGTAGATCTAGCTCGTCTGTCATAATATAATAGAGACAGTAGATCTAGCTGGTCTGTCATAATATAATAGAGACAGTAGATCTAGCTGGTCTGTCATAGTATAATAGGGACAGTAGATCTACCTGGTCTGTCAAAATATAATAGAGACAGTAGATCTAGCTGGTCTGTCATAATATAATAGAGACAGTAGATCTACCTGGTCTGTCAAAATATAATAGAGATAGTAGATCTAGCTGGTCTGTCATAATACAATAGAGACAGTAGATCTAGCTGGTCTGTCATAATGTCATATTATAATAGAGACAATAGATCTAGCTGGTCTGTCATCATATAATAGAGACAGTAGATCTAGCTGGTCTGTTATAATATAATAGACACAGTAGATCTAGCTGGTCTGTCATAATATAATAGAGACAGTAGATCTAGCTGGTCTGTCATAATACAATAGAGACAGTAGATCTAGCTGGTCTGTCATAATATAATAGAGACAGTAGATCTAGCTGGTCTGTCATATTATAATAGAGACAATAGATCTAGCAGGTCTGTCATATTATAATAGAGACAATAGATCTAGCTGGTCTGTCATAATATAATAGACAGTAGATCTAGCTGGTCTGTCATAATATAATAGACAGTAGATCTAGCTGGTCTGTCATAATATAATAGACACAGTAGATATAGCTGGTCTGTCATAATATAATAGAGACAGTATATCTACCTGGTCTGTCATAATATAATAGAGAAAGTAGATCTAGCTGGTCTGTCATAATATAATAGAGACAGTAGATCTAGCTGGTCAGTCATAATACAATAGAGACAGTAGATATAGCTGGTCTGTCATTTTATATTGAGACAGTATATCTACCTGGTCTGTCATAATATAATAGAGGCAGTAGATCTAGCTGGTCTGTCATAATCTAATAGAGACAGTAGATCTAGCTGGTCTGTCATAATACAATAGAGACAGTAGATTTAGCTGGTCAGTCATAATATAATAGAGACAGTATATCTACCTGGTCTGTCATTTTATAATAGAGACATAGAGACAGTAGATTTAGCTGGTCTGTCATAATATAATAGAGACAGTATATCTACCTGGTCTGTCATTTTATAATAGAGACAGTAGATCTAGCTGGTCTGTCATAATATAATAGAGACAGTAGATCTACCTGGTCTGTCAAAATATAATAGAGACAGTAGATTTAGCTGGTCAGTCATAATATAATAGAGACAGTATATCTACCTGGTCTGTCATTTTATAATAGAGACAGTAGATCTAGCTCGTCTGTCATAATGTAATAGACACAGTAGATCTAGCTGGTCTGCATAATACAATAGAGACAGTAGATCTAGCTGGTCTGTCATAATGTCATATTATAATAGAGACAATAGATCTAGCTGGTCTGTCATAATATAATAGAGACAGTAGATCTAGCTGGTCTGTCATATTATAATAGAGACAGTAGATCTAGCTGGTCTGTCATAATACAATAGCGAGAATAGATCTAGCTGGTCTGTCATTTTATAATGGAGTCGGTATATCTACCTGGTCTCTAATAATATAATAGAGACAGTAGATCTAGCTGGTCTGTCATAATACAATAGAGACAGTAGATCTACCTGGTCTGTCATAGTATAATAGAGACAGTAGATCTAGCTGGTCTGTCATAATACAATAGCGAGAATAGATCTAGCTGGTCTGTCATTTTATAATGGAGTCGGTATATCTACCTGGTCTCTAATAATATAATAGAGACAGTAGATCTAGCTGGTCTGTCATAATACAATAGAGACAGTAGATCTACCTGGTCTGTCATAGTATAATAGAGACAGTAGATCTAGATGGTCTGTCATAATACAATAGAGACAGTAGATCTAGCTGGTCTGTCATAATGTCATATTATAATAGAGACAATAGATCTAGCTGGTCTGTCATCATATAATAGAGACAGTAGATCTAGCTGGTCTGTTATAATATAATAGACACAGTAGATCTAGCTGGTCTGTCATAATATAATAGAGAGAGTAGATCTTGCTGGTCTGTCATAATACAATAGAGACAGTAGATCTAGCTGGTCTGTCATAATATAATAGAGACAGTAGATCTAGCTGGTCTGTCATATTATAATAGAGACAATAGATCTAGCAGGTCTGTCATATTATAATAGAGACAATAGATCTAGCTGGTCTGTCATAATATAATAGACAGTAGATCTAGCTGGTCTGTCATAATATAATAGACAGTAGATCTAGCTGGTCTGTCATAATATAATAGACACAGTAGATATAGCTGGTCTGTCATAATATAATAGAGACAGTATATCTACCTGGTCTGTCATAATATAATAGAGAAAGTAGATCTAGCTGGTCTGTCATAATATAATAGAGACAGTAGATCTAGCTGGTCAGTCATAATACAATAGAGACAGTAGATATAGCTGGTCTGTCATTTTATATTGGAGACAGTATATCTACCTGGTCTGTCATAATATAATAGAGGCAGTAGATCTAGCTGGTCTGTCATAATCTAATAGAGACAGTAGATCTAGCTGGTCTGTCATAATACAATAGAGACAGTAGATTTAGCTGGTCAGTCATAATATAATAGAGACAGTATATCTACCTGGTCTGTCATTTTATAATAGAGACATAGAGACAGTAGATTTAGCTGGTCTGTCATAATATAATAGAGACAGTATATCTACCTGGTCTGTCATTTTATAATAGAGACAGTAGATCTAGCTGGTCTGTCATAATATAATAGAGACAGTAGATCTACCTGGTCTGTCAAAATATAATAGAGACAGTAGATTTAGCTGGTCAGTCATAATATAATAGAGACAGTATATCTACCTGGTCTGTCATTTTATAATAGAGACAGTAGATCTAGCTGGTCTGTCATAATGTAATAGACACAGTAGATCTAGCTGGTCTGCCATAATACAATAGAGACAGTAGATCTAGCTGGTCTGTCATAATGTCATATTATAATAGAGACAATAGATCTAGCTGGTCTGTCATAATATAATAGAGACAGTAGATCTAGCTGGTCTGTCATATTATAATAGAGACAGTAGATCTAGCTGGTCTGTCATAATACAATAGCGAGAATAGATCTAGCTGGTCTGTCATTTTATAATGGAGTCGGTATATCTACCTGGTCTCTAATAATATAATAGAGACAGTAGATCTAGCTGGTCTGTCATAATACAATAGAGACAGTAGATCTACCTGGTCTGTCATAGTATAATAGAGACAGTAGATCTAGATGGTCTGTCATAGTACAATAGAGATATAGAGACAGTAGATCTAGCTGGTCTGTCATAATATAACAGAGACAGTAGATCTACCTGGTATGTCAAAATATAATAGAGACAGTAGATCTAGCTGGTCTGTCATATTATAATAGAGACAGTAGATCTAGCTGGTCTGTCATATTATAATAGAGACAGTAGGTCTAGCTGGTCTGTCATAATATAATAGAGATTGTAGTTTAACCTGGTCTGTCATAATAGAATAGAGACAGTAGATCTAGCTGGTCTGTCATAATATAATAGAGACAGTAGATCTAGCTGGTCTGTCATATTATAATAGAGACAGTAGGTCTAGCTGGTCTGTCATAATATAATAGAGATTGTAGTTTAACCTGGTCTGTCATAATAGAATAGAGACAGTAGATCTAGATGGTCTGTCATAGTACAATAGAGATATAGAGACAGTAGATCTAGCTGGTCTGTCATAATATAATATACACAGTGTATCTACCAGGTCTGTCATAATATAACAGAGACAGTAGATCTAGCTGGTCTGTCATAATATAACAGAGACAGTAGATCTACCTGGTATGTCAAAATATAATAGAGACAGTAGATCTAGCTGGTCTGTCATAATATAATAGAGACAGTAGATCTAGCTGGTCTGTCATATTATAATAGAGACAGTAGATCTAGCTGGTCTGTCATAATATAATAGACACAGTGTATCTACCAGGTCTGTCATAATATAACAGAGACAGTAGATCTAGCTGGTCTGTCATAATATAACAGAGACAGTAGATCTACCTGGTATGTCAAAATATAATAGAGACAGTAGATCTAGCTGGTCTGTCATAATATAATAGAGACAGTAGATCTAGCTGGTCTGTCATATTATAAAAGAGACAGTAGGTCTAGCTGGTCTGTCATAATATAATAGAGATTGTAGTTTAACCTGGTCTGTCATAATAGAATAGAGACAGTAGATCTAGCTGGTCTGTCATAATATAATAGAGACAGTGTATCTACCAGGTCTGTCATAATATAACAGAGATAGTAGATCTAGCTGGTCTGTCATAATATAACAGAGACAGTAGATCTACCTGGTATGTCAAAATATAATAGAGACAGTAGATCTAGCTCGTCTGTCATAATATAATAGAGACAGTAGATCTACCTGGTCTGTCAAAATATAATAGAGATAGTAGATCTAGCTGGTCTGTCATAAAACAATAGAGACAGTAGATCTAGCTGGTCTGTCATAATGTCATATTATAATAGAGACAATAGATCTAGCTGGTCTGTCATAATATAATAGAGACAGTAGATCTAGCTGGTCTGTCATAATATAATAGACAGAAGATCTAGCTGGTCTGTCATAATATAATAGAGACAGTAGATCTAGCTGGTCTGTCATAATACAATAGAGACAGTGTATCTACCAGGTCTGTCATAATATAACAGAGATAGTAGATCTAGCTGGTCTGTCATAATATAACAGAGACAGTAGATCTACCTGGTATGTCAAAATATAATAGACAGTAGATCTAGCTGGTCTGTCATAATATAATAGAGACAGTAGATCTACCTGGTCTGTCAAAATATAATAGAGATAGTAGATCTAGCTGGTCTGTCATAATACAATAGAGACAGTAGATCTAGCTGGTCTGTCATAATGTCATATTATAATAGAGACAATAGATCTAGCTGGTCTGTCATCATATAATAGAGACAGTAGATCTAGCTGGTCTGTCATAATATAATAGACACAGTAGATCTAGCTGGTCTGTCATAATATAATAGAGAGAGTAGATCTTGCTGGTCTGTCATAATACAATAGAGACAGTAGATCTAGCTGGTCTGTCATAATATAATAGAGACAGTAGATCTAGCTGGTCTGTCATATTATAATAGAGACAATAGATCTAGCAGGTCTATCATATTATAATAGAGACAATAGATCTAGCTGGTCTGTCGTAATATAATAGACAGTAGATCTAGCTGGTCTGTCATAATATAATAGACAGTAGATCTAGCTGGTCTGTCATAATATAATAGACACAGTAGATCTACCTGGTATGTCAAAATATAATAGAGACAGTAGATCTAGCTGGTCTGTCATAATATAATAGAGACAGTAGATCTACCTGGTCTGTCAAAATATAATAGAGATAGTAGATCTAGCTGGTCTGTCATAATACAATAGAGACAGTAGATCTAGCTGGTCTGTCATAATGTCATATTATAATAGAGACAATAGATCTAGCTGGTCTGTCATAATATAATAGAGACAGTAGATCTAGCTGGTCTGTCATATTATAATAGAGACAGTAGATCTAGCTGGTCTGTCATAATACAATAGCGAGAATAGATCTAGCTGGTCTGTCATTTTATAATGGAGTCGGTATATCTACCTGGTCTCTCATAATATAATAGAGACAGTAGATCTAGCTGGTCTGTCATAATACAATAGAGACAGTAGATCTAGCTGGTGTGTCATATTATAATAGAGACAGTAGATCTAGCTGGTCAGTCATAATATAATAGAGATAGTAGATCTACCTGGTCTGTCATAATACAATAGAGACAGTAGATCTACCTGGTCTGTCATAATATAATAGAGACAGTAGATCTAGCTGGTCTGTCATATTATAATAGAGGTAGTAGATCTACCTGGTCTGTCATAGTATAATAGAAACAGTAGATCTAGCTGGTCTGTCATAATACAATAGACACAGTAGATCTAGCTGGTCTGGCATAATATAATAGAGACAGTAGATCTACCTGGTCTGTCATAGTATAATAGAAACAGTAGATCTAGCTGGTCTGTCACAATATAATAGAGTAAGTAGATCTACCTGGTCTGTCATAGTATAATAGAGACAGTAGATCTAGATGGTCTGTCATAGTACAATAGAGATATAGAGACAGTAGATCTAGCTGGTCTGTCATAATATAATAGAGACAGTGTATCTACCAGGTCTGTCATAATATAACAGAGACAGTAGATCTAGCTGGTCTGTCATAATATAACAGAGACAGTAGATCTACCTGGTATGTCAAAATATAATAGAGACAGTAAATCTAGCTGACCTGTCATAATATAACAGAGACAGTAGATCTAGCTGGTCTGTCATAATATAACAGAGACAGTAGATCTACCTGGTATGTCAAAATATAATAGAGATATTAGATCTAGCTGGTCTGTCATAATACAACAGAGACAGTAGATCTAGCTGGTCTGTCATAATACAATAGAGACAGTGTATCTACCAGGTCTGTCATAATATAACAGAGATAGTAGATCTAGCTGGTCTGTCATAATATAACAGAGACAGTAGATCTACCTGGTATGTCAAAATATAATAGAGACAGTAGATCTAGCTGGTCTGTCATAATATAATAGAGACGGTAGATCTACCTGGTCTGTCAAAATATAATAGAGATAGTAGATCTAGCTGGTCTGTCATAATACAATAGAGACAGTAGATCAAGCTGGTCTGTCATAATGTCATATTATAATAGACACAATAGATCTAGCTGGTCTGTCATAATATAATAGACAGAAGATCTAGCTGGTCTGTCATAATATAATAGAGACAGTAGATCTAGCTGGTCTGTCATAATACAATAGAGACAGTGTATCTACCAGGTCTGTCATAATATAACAGAGATAGTAGATCTAGCTGGTCTGTCATAATATAACAGAGACAGTAGATCTACCTGGTATGTCAAAATATAATAGAGACAGTAGATCTAGCTGGTCTGTCATAATATAATAGAGACGGTAGATCTACCTGGTCTGTCAAAATATAATAGAGATAGTAGATCTAGCTGGTCTGTCATAATACAATAGAGACAGTAGATCTAGCTGGTCTGTCATAATGTCATATTATTATAGAGACAATAGATCTAGCTGGTCTGTCATAATATAATAGACACAGTAGATCTAGCTGGTCTGTCATAATATAATAGAGAGAGTAGATCTTGCTGGTCTGTCATAATACAATAGAGACAGTAGATCTAGCTGGTCTGTCATAATATAATAGAGACAGTAGATCTAGCTGGTCTGTCATATTATAATAGAGACAATAGATCTAGCAGGTCTATCATATTATAATAGAGACAATAGATCTAGCTGGTCTGTCATAATATAATAGACAGTAGATCTAGCTGGTCTGTCATAATATAATAGACAGTAGATCTAGCTGGTCTGTCATAATATAATAGACACAGTAGATCTACCTGGTATGTCAAAATATAATAGAGACAGTAGATCTAGCTGGTCTGTCATAATATAATAGAGACAGTAGATCTACCTGGTCTGTCAAAATATAATAGAGATAGTAGATCTAGCTGGTCTGTCATAATACAATAGAGACAGTAGATCTAGCTGGTCTGTCATAATGTCATATTATAATAGAGACAATAGATCTAGCTGGTCTGTCATAATATAATAGAGACAGTAGATCTAGCTGGTCTGTCATAGTATAATCGGGACAGTAGATCTACCTGGTCTGTCAAAATATAATAGAGACAGTAGATCTAGCTGATCTGTCATAATCTAATAGAGACAGTAGATCTACCTGGTCTGTCAAAATATAATAGAGACAGTAGATCTAGCTGGTCTGTCATAATATAATAGAGACATTATATCTACCTGGTCTGTCATTTTATAATAGAGACAGTAGATCTAGCTCATCTGTCATAATATAATAGAGACAGTAGATCTAGCTGGTCTGTCATAATATAATAGAGACAGTAGATCTTGCTGGTCTGTCATAGTATAATAGGGACAGTAGATCTACCTGGTCTGTCAAAATATAATAGAGATAGTAGATCTAGCTGGTCTGTCATAATACAATAGAGACAGTAGATCTAGCTGGTCTGTCATAATGTCATATTATAATAGAGACAATAGATCTAGCTGGTCTGTCATCATATAATAGAGACAGTAGATCTAGCTGGACTGTTATAATATAATAGACACAGTAGATCTAGCTGGTCTGTCATAATATAATAGAGACAATAGATCTAGCAGGTCTGTCATATTATAATAGAGACAATAGATCTAGCTGGTCTGTCATAATATAATAGACAGTAGATCTAGCTGGTCTGTTATAATATAATACAGAAAGTAGATCTAGCTGGTCAGTCATAATATAATAGAGACAGTAGATCTAGCTGGTCTGTCATATTATAATAGAGACAATAGATCTAGCAGGTCTGTCATATTATAATAGAGACAATAGATCTAGCTGGTCTTTCATAATATAATAGACAGTAGATCTAGCTGGTCTGTCATAATATAATACAGAAAGTAGATCTAGCTGGTCTGTCATAATATAATAGAGACAGTAGATCTAGCTGGTCAGTCATAATACAATAGAGACAGTAGATATAGCTGGTCTGTCATTTTATAATGGAGACAGTATATCTACCTGGTCTGTCATAATATAATAGAGGCAGTAGATCTAGCTGGTCTGTCATAATGTAATAGACAGTAGATCTAGCTGGTCTGTCATAATATAATATACACAGTAGATCTAGCTGGTCTGTCATAATACAATAGAGACAGTAGATTTAGCTGGTCAGTCATAATATAATAGAGACAGTATATCTACCTGGTCTGTCATTTTATAATAGAGACAGTAGATCTAGCTGGTCTGTCATAATATAATAGAGACAGTAGATCTACCTGGTCTGTCAAAATATAATAGAGACAGTAGATCTAGCTGGTCTGTCATAATGTCATATTATAATAGAGACAATAGATCTAGCTGGTCTGTCATAATATAATAGAGACAGTAGATCTAGCTGGTCTGTCATATTATAATAGAGACAGTAGATCTAGCTGGTCTGTCATAATACAATAGCGAGAATAGATTTAGCTGGTCTGTCATTTTATAATGGAGTCGGTATATCTACCTGGTCTCTCATAATATAATAGAGACAGTAGATCTAGCTGGTCTGTCATAATGTCATATTATAATAGAGACAATAGATCTAGCTGGTCTGTCATAATATAATAGAGACAGTAGATCTAGCTGGTCTGTCATAATATAATAGACAGAAGATCTAGCTGGTCTGTCATAATATAATAGAGACAGTAGATCTAGCTGGTCTGTCATAATACAATAGAGACAGTGTATCTACCAGGTCTGTCATAATATAACAGAGATAGTAGATCTAGCTGGTCTGTCATAATAAAACAGAGACAGTAGATCTACCTGGTATGTCAAAATATAATAGAGACAGTAGATCTAGCTGGTCTGTCATAATATAATAGAGACAGTCGATCTACCTGGTCTGTCAAAATATAATAGAGATAGTAGATCTAGCTGGTCTGTCATAATACAATAGAGACAGTAGATCTAGCTGGTCTGTCATAATGTCATATTTTAATAGAGACAATAGATCAAATCAAATCAAATCAAATTTATTTATATAGCCCTTCGTACATCAGCTGATATCTCAAAGTGCTGTACAGAAACCCAGCCTAAAACCCCAAACAGCAAACAATGCAGGTGTAAAAGCACGGTGGCTAGGAAAAACTCCCTAGAAAGGCCAAAACCTAGGAAGAAACCTAGAGAGGAACCGGGCTATGTGGGGTGGCCAGTCCTCTTCTGGCTGTGCCGGGTAGAGATTATAACAGAACATGACCAAGATGTTCAAATGTTCATAAATGACCAGCATGGTCGAATAATAATAAGGCAGAACAGTTGAAACTGGAGCAGCAGCACAGTCAGGTGGACTGGGGACAGCAAGGAGCCTTCATGTCAGGTAGTCCTGGGGCACGGTCCTAGGGCTCAGGTCAGTTGAAACTGGAGCAGGAGCATGGCCAGGTGGACTGGGGACAGCAAGGAGTCCTCATGTCAGGTAGTCCTGGGACATGGTCCTAGGGCTCAGGTCCTCCGAGAGAGAGAAAGAAAGAGAGAAGGAGAGAATTAGAGAACGCACACTTAGATTCACACAGGACACCGAATAGGACAGGAGAAGTACTCCAGATATAACAAACTGACCCTAGCCCCCCGACACATAAACTACTGCAGCATAAATACTGGAGGCTGAGACAGGAGGGGTCAGGAGACACTGTGGCCCCATCCGAGGACACCCCGGACAGGGCCAAACAGGAAGGATATAACCCCACCCACTTTGCCAAAGCACATCCCCCACACCACTAGAGGGATATCTTCAACCACCAACTTACCATCCTGAGACAAGGCCGAGTATAGCCCACAAAGATCTCCGCCACGGTACAACCCAAGGGGGGCAACCCAGACAGGCCGACCACAACAGTGAATCAACCCACCCAGGTGACGCACCCCCCAGGGACGGCACGAGAGAGCCCCAGCAAGCCAGTGACTCAGCCCCGTAACAGGGTTAGAGGCAGAGAATCCCAGTGGAAAGAGGGGAACCGGCCAGGCAGAGACAGCAAGGGCGGTTCGTTGCTCCAGAGCCTTTCCGTTCACCTTCCCACTCCTGGGCCAGACTACACTCAATCATATGACCCACTGAAGAGATGAGTCTTCAGTAAAGACTTAAAGGTTGAGACCGAGTTTGCGTCTCTGACATGGGTAGGCAGACCGTTCCATAAAAATGGAGCTCTATAGGAGAAAGCCCTGCCTCCAGCTGTTTGCTTAGAAATTCTAGGGACAATTAGGAGGCCTGCGTCTTGTGACCGTAGCGTACGTGTAGGTATGTACGGCAGGACCAAATCAGAGAGGTAGGTAGGAGCAAGCCCATGTAATGCTTTGTAGGTTAGCAGTAAAACCTTGAAATCAGCCCTTGCTTTGACAGGAAGCCAGTGTAGAGAGGCTAGCACTGGAGTAATATGATCAAATTTTTTGGTTCTAGTCAGGATTCTAGCAGCCGTATTTAGCACTAACTGAAGTTTATTTAGTGCTTTATCCGGGTAGCCGGAAAATAGAGCATTGCAGTAGTCTAACCTAGAAGTGACAAAAGCATGGATTAATTTTTCTGCATCATTTTTGGACAGAAAGTTTCTGATTTTTGCAATGTTACGTAGATGGAAAAAAGCTGTCCTCGAAATGGTCTTGATATGTTCTTCAAAAGAGAGATCAGGGTCCAGAGTAACGCCGAGGTCCTTCACAGTTTTATTTGAGACGACTGTACAACCATTAAGATTAATTGTCAGATTCAACAGAAGATCTCTTTGTTTCTTGGGACCTAGAACAAGCATCTCTGTTTTGTCTGAGTTTAATAGTAGAAAGTTTGCAGCCATCCACTTCCTTATGTCTGAAACACATGCTTCTAGCGAGGGCAATTTTGGGGCTTCACCATGTTTCATTGAAATGTACAGCTGTGTGTCATCCGCATAGCAGTGAAAGTTTACATTATGTTTTCGAATAACATCCCCAAGAGGTAAAATATATAGTGAAAACAATAGTGGTCCTAAAACAGAACCTTGAGGAACACCGAAATGTACAGTTGATTTGTCAGAGGACAAACCATTCACAGAGACAAACTGATATCTTTCCGACAGATAAGACCTAAACCAGGCCAGAACATGTCCGTGTAGACCAATTTGGGTTTCCAATCTCTCCAAAAGAATGTGGTGATCGATGGTATCAAAAGCAGCACTAAGGTCTAGGAGCACGAGGACAGATGCAGAGCCTCGGTCCGATGCCATTAAAATGTCATTTACCACCTTCACAAGTGCCGTCTCAGTGCTATGATGGGGTCTAAAACCAGACTGAAGCATTTCGTATACATTGTTTGTCTTCAGGAAGGCAGTTAGTTGCTGCGCAACAGCCTTCTCTAAAATCTTTGAGAGGAATGGAAGATTCGATATAGGCCGATAGTTTTTATATTTTCTGGGTCAAGGTTTGGCTTTTTCAAGAGAGGCTTTATTACTGCCACTTTTAGTGAGTTTGGTACACATCCAGTGGATAGAGAGCCGTTTATTATGTTCAACATAGGAGGGCCAAGCACAGGAAGCAGCTCTTTCAGTAGTTTAGTTGGAATAGGGTCCAGTATACAGCTTGAAGGTTTAGAGGCCATGATTATTTTCATCATTGTGTCAAGAGATATAGTACTAAAACACTTGAGCGTCTCTCTTGATCCTAGGTCCTGGCAGAGTTGTGCAGACTCAGGACAACTGAGGTTTGGAGGAATACGCAGGTTTAAAGAGGAGTCCATAATTTGCTTTCTAATAATCATAATCTTTTCCTCAAAGAAGTTCATGAATTTATCACTGCTAAAGTGAAAGTCATCCTCTCTTGGGGAATGCTGCTTTTTAGTTAGCTTTTCCACAGTATCAAAAAGGAATTTCGGATTGTTCTTATTTTCCTCAATTAAGTTAGAAAAATAGGACGATCGAGCAGCAGTAAGGGCTCTTCGGTACTGCACGGTACCGTCCTTCCAAGCTAGTCGGAAGACTTCCAGTTTGGTGTGGCGCCATTTCCGTTCCAATTTTCTGGAAGCTTGCTTCAGAGCTCGGGTATTTTCTGTGTACCAGGGAGCTAGTTTCTTATGAGACATTTTTTTAGTTTTTAGGGGTGCAACTGCATCTAGGGTATTGCGCAAGGTTAAATTGAGATCCTCAGTTAGGTGGTTAACGGATTTTTGTCCTCTGGCGTCCTTGGGTAGGCAGAGGGAGTCTGGAAGGGCATCAAGGAATCTTTGTGTTGTCTGTGAATTTATAGCACGACTTTTGATGTTCCTTGGTTGGGGTCTGAGCAGATTATTTGTTGCAATTGCAAACGTAATAAAATGGTGGTCCGATAGTCCAGGATTATGAGGAAAAACATTAAGATCCACAACATTTATTCCATGGGACAAAACTAGGTCCAGCGTATGACTGTGACAGTGAGTGGGTCCAGAGACATGTTGGACAAAACCCACTGAGTCGATGATGGCTCCAAAAGCCTTTTGGAGTGGGTCTGTGGACTTTTCCATGTGAATATTAAAGTCACCAAAGATTAGAATATTATCTGCAATGACTACAAGGTCTGATAGGAATTCAGGGAACTCAGTGAGAAACGCTGTATATGGCCCAGGAGGCCTGTAAACAGTAGCTATAAAAAGTGATTGAGTAGGCTGCATAGATTTCATGACTAGAAGCTCAAAAGACAAAAACGTCATTTTTTTTTTTTTTTTTTTTTTTTTTTTGTAAATTGAAATTTGCTATCGTAAATGTTAGCAACACCTCCGCCTTTGCGGGATGCACGGGGGATATGGTCACTAGTGTAGCCAGGAGGTGAGGCCTCATTTAACACAGTAAATTCATCAGGCTTAAGCCATGTTTCAGTCAGGCCAATCACATCAAGATTATGATCAGTGATTAGTTCATTGACTATAATTGCCTTTGAAGTAAGGGATCTAACATTAAGTAGCCCTATTTTGAGATGTGAGGTATCATGATCTCTTTCAGTAATGACAGGAATGGAGGTGGTCTTTATCCTAGTGAGATTGCTAAGGCGAACACCGCCATGTTTAGTTTTGCCCAACCTAGGTCGAGGCACAGACACGGTCTCAATGGTGATAGCTGAGCTGACTACACTGACTATGCTAGTGGCAGACTCCACTATGCTGGCAGGCTGGCTAATAGCCTGCTGCCTGGCCTGCACCCTATTTCATTGTGGAGCTAGAGGAGTTAGAGCCCTGTCTATGTTGGCAGATAAGATGAGAGCACCCCTCCAGCTAGGATGGAGTCCGTCACTCCTCAGCAGGTCAGGCTTGGTCCTGTTTGTGGGTGAGTCCCAGAAAGAGGGCCAATTATCTACAAATTCTATCTTTTGGGAGGGGCAGAAAACAGTTTTCAACCAGCGATTGAGTTGTGAGACTCTGCTGTAGAGCTCATCACTCCCCTAACTGGGAGGGGGCCAGAGACAATTACTCGATGCCGACACATCTTTCTAGCTGATATGCACGCAGAAGCTATGTTGCGCTTGGTGATCTCTGACTGTTTCATCCTAACATCGTTGGTGCCGACGTGGATAACAATATCTCTATACTCTCTACACTCGCCAGTTTTAGCTTTAGCCAGCACCATCTTCAGATTAGCCTTAACGTCGGTAGCCCTGCCCCGGGTAAACAGTGTATGATCGCTGGATGATTCGCTTTAAGTCTAATACTGCGGGTAATGGAGTCGCCAATGACTAGAGTTTTCAATTTGTCAGAGCTAATGGTGGGAAGCTTCGGCGTCTCAGACCCCGTAACGGGAGGAGTAGAGACCAGAGAAGACTCGGCCTCTGACACCGACCCGCTGCTTAATGGGGAAAACCGGTTGAAAGTTTCTGTCTGCTGAATGAGCGACACCGGTTGAGCGTTCCTACAGCATTTCCTTCCAGAAACCGTGAGAAAGTCGTCCGGCTGCGGGGACTGTGCCAGGGGATTTATACTACTATCTGTACTTACTGGTGGCACAGACGCTGTTTCATCCTTTCCTACACTGAAATTACCCTTGCCTAACGATTGCGTCTGAAGCTGGGCTTGCAGTACAGCTATCCTCGCCGTAAGGCGAGCACAGCGGCTGCAATTAGAAGGCATCATGTTAATGTTGCTACTTAGCTTCGGCTGTTGGAGGTCCTGACGAATCGTGTCCAGATAAAGCGTCCGGAGTGAAAAAGTTGAGGAAAAAATAAATAAATATATGAACGGTAATTAAAAAGTGAAACCCGTAAAGTTGTCAGGTAGCAAAATAGGTTGGCAACAAAACGCACAGCAATTCGAAAACAAGCCTGCAAGCTAGCTGGTCTGTCATCATATAATAGAGACAGTAGATCTAGCTGGTCTGTCATAATATAATAGGGACAGTAGATCTACCTGGTCTGTCATAATATAATAGAGACAGTGGATCTAGCTGGTCTGTCATAATATAACAGAGACAGTAGATCTACCCGGTATGTCAAAATATAATAGAGACAGTAGATCTAGCTGGTCTGTCATAATATAATAGAGACAGTAGATCTAGCTGGTCTGTCACATTATAATATAGACAGTAGATCTAGCTGGTCTGTCATAATATAATAGAGACAGTAGATCTAGCTGGTCTGTCATATTATAATAGAGACAGTAGATCTAGCTGGTATGTCATAATATTATAGGGACAGTAGATCTAGCTGGTCTGTCATAATATAATACAGACAGTGTATCTACCAGGTCTGTCATAATATAACAGAGACAGTAGATCTACCTGGTATGTCAAAATATAATAGAGACAGTATATCTAGCTGGTCTGTCATAATATAATAGAGACAGTAGATCTAGCTGGTCTGTCATAATATAATAGAGACAGTAGATCTAGCTGGTCCGTCATAGTACAATAGAGACATAGAGACAGTAGATCTAGCTGGTCTGTCAAAATATAGTAGAAACAGTAGATCTAGCTGGTCTGTCATATTATAATAGGGACAGTAGATCTAGCTGGTCTGTCATAATATAATAGAGACAGTGTATCTACCAGGTCTGTCATAATATAACAGAGACAGTGTATCTACCTGGTATGTCAAAATATAATAGAGACAGTAGATCTATCTGGTCTGTCATAATATAATAGAGACAGTAGATCTAGCTGGTCTGTCATATTATAATAGAGACAGTAGATCTAGCTGGTATGTCATAATATAATAGGGACAGTAGATCTAGCTGGTCTGTCATAATATAATAGAGACAGTGTATCTACCAGGTCTGTCATAATATATCAGAGACAGTAGATCTAGCTGGTCTGTCATAATATAACAGAGACAGTAGATCTACCTGGTTTGTCAAAATATAATAGAGACAGTTGATCTAGCTGGTCTGTCATAATATAATAGAGACAGTGTATCTACCAGGTCTGTCATAATATATCAGAGACAGTAGATCTAGCTGGTCTGTCATAATATAACAGAGACAGTAGATCTACCTGGTATGTCAAAATATAATAGAGACAGTAGATCTAGCTGGTCTGTCATAATATAATAGAGACAGTAGATCTAGCTGGTCTGTCATATGATAATATAGACAGTAGATCTAGCTGGTCTGTCATAATATAATAGAGACAGTGTATCTACCAGGTCTGTCATAATATAACAGAGATAGTAGATCTAGCTGGTCTGTCATAATATAACAGAGACAGTAGATCTACCTGGTATGTCAAAATATAATAGAGACAGTAGATCTAGCTGGTCTGTCATAATATAATAGAGACAGTAGATCTACCTGGTCTGTCATAATACAATAGAGACAGTAGATCTAGCTGGTCTGTCATAATGTCATATTATAATAGAGACAATAGATCTAGCTGGTCTGTCATAATATAATAGAGACAGTAGATCTAGCTGGTCTGTCATAATATAATAGACAGAAGATCTAGCTGGTCTGTCATAATATAATAGAGACAGTAGATCTAGCTGGTCTGTCATAATACAATAGAGACAGTAGATCTAGCTGGTCTGTCATAATATAATAGAGACAGTAGATCTACCTGGTCTGTCAAAATATAATAGAGACAGTAGATCTAGATGGTCTGTCATAATATAATAGAGACAGTATATCTACCTGGTCTGTCATTTTATAATAGAGACAGTAGATCTAGCTGGTCTGTCATAATATAATAGAGACAGTAGATCTAGCTGGTCTGTCATAATATAATAGAGACAGTAGATCTAGCTGGTCTGTCATAGTATAATAGGGACAGTAGATCTACCTGGTCTGTCAAAATATAATAGAGACAGTAGATCTAGCTGGTCTGTCATAATATAATAGAGACAGTAGATCTACCTGGTCTGTCAAAATATTATAGAGATAGTAGATCTAGCTGGTCTGTCATAATACAATAGAGCCAGTAGATCTAGCTGGTCTGTCATAATATAATAGAGACAGTAGATCTAGCTGGTCTGTCATAATACAATAGAGACAGTAGATATAGCTGGTCTGTCATTTTATAATGGAGACAGTAGATCTAGCTGGTCTGTCATAATATAACAGAGACAGTAGATCTACCTGGTATGTCAAAATATAATAGAGACAGTAGATCTAGCTGGTCTGTCATAATATAATAGAGACAGTAGATCTAGCTGGTCTGTCAAAATATAATAGAGATTGTAGTTTAACCTGGTCTGTCATAATAGAATAGAGACAGTAGATCTAGCTGGTCTGTCATAATATAATAGAGACAGTAGATCTAGCTGGTCTGTCAAAATATAATAGAGATAGTAGATCTAGCTGGTCTGTCATAATACAATAGAGACAGTAGATCTAGCTGGTCTGTCATAATATAATAGAGACAGTAGATCTAGCTGGTCTGTCATAATACAATAGAGACAGTAGATATAGCTGGTCTGTCATTTTATAATGGAGACAGTAGATCTAGCTGGTCTGTCATAATATAACAGAGACAGTAGATCTACCTGGTATGTCAAAATATAATAGAGACAGTAGATCCAGCTGGTCTGTCATAATATAATAGAGACAGTAGATCTAGCTGGTCTGTCAAAATATAATAGAGATTGTAGTTTAACCTGGTCTGTCATAATAGAATAGAGACAGTAGATCTAGCTGGTCTGTCATAATATAATAGAGACAGTAGATCTAGCTGGTCCGTCATAGTACAATAGAGACATAGAGACAGTAGATCTAGCTGGTCTGTCATAATATAATAGAGACAGTAGATCTAGCTGGTCTGTCATATTATAATAGAGACAGTAGATCTAGCTGGTATGTCATAATATAATAGGGACAGTAGATCTAGCTGGTCTGTCATAATATAATAGAGACAGTGTATCTACCAGGTCTGTCATAATATAACAGAGACAGTAGATCTAGCTGGTCTGTCATAATATAATAGAGACAGTAGATCTAGCTGGTCTGTCATAATATAATAGAGACAGTAGATCTACCTCGTCTGTCATAGTATAATAGAGACAGTAGATCTAGCTGGTCCGTCATAGTACAATAGAGACATAGAGACAGTAGATCTAGCTGGTCTGTCAAAATATAATAGAGACAGTAGATCTAGCTGGTCTGTCATAATATAATAGGGACAGTAGATCTAGCTGGTCTGTCATAATATAATAGAGACAGTGTATATACCAGGTCTGTCATAATATAATAGAGACAGTAGATCTAGCTGGTCTGTCATAATATAACAGAGACAGTAGATCTACCTGGTATGTCGAAATATAATAGAGACAGTAGATCTAGCTGGTCTGTCATAATATAATAGAGACAGTAGATCTAGCTGGTCTGTCATATTATAATAGAGACAGTAGATCTAGCTGGTATGTCATAATATAATAGGGACAGTAGATCTAGCTGGTCTGTCATAATATAATAGAGACAGTATATCTACCTGGTCTGTCATAATATAATAGAGACAGTAGATCTAGCTGGTCTGTCATAATATATTAGAGACAGTAGATCTAGCTGGTCTGTCATAATACAATAGAGACAGTAGATATAGCTGGTCTGTCATTTTATAATAGAGACAGTAGATCTAGCTGGTCTGTCATAATATAATAGAGACAGTATATCTATCTGGTCTGTCAAAATATAATAGAGATTGTAGTTTAACCTGGTCTGTCATAATAGAATAGAGACAGTAGATCTAGCTGGTCTGTCATAATATAATAGAGACAGTAGATCTAGCTGGTCCGTCATAGTACAATAGAGACATAGAGACAGTAGATCTAGCTGGTCTGTCATAATATAATAGAGACAGTAGATCTAGCTGGTCTGTCATATTATAATAGAGACAGTAGATCTAGCTGGTATGTCATAATATAATAGGGACAGTAGATCTAGCTGGTCTGTCATAATATAATAGAGACAGTGTATCTACCAGGTCTGTCATAATATAACAGAGACAGTAGATCTAGCTGGTCTGTCATAATATAATAGAGACAGTAGATCTAGCTGGTCTGTCATAATATAATAGAGACAGTAGATCTACCTGGTCTGTCATAGTATAATAGAGACAGTAGATCTAGCTGGTCCGTCATAGTACAATAGAGACATAGAGACAGTAGATCTAGCTGGTCTGTCAAAATATAATAGAGACAGTAGATCTAGCTGGTCTGTCATAATATAATAGGGACAGTAGATCTAGCTGGTCTGTCATAATATAATAGAGACAGTGTATATACCAGGTCTGTCATAATATAATAGAGACAGTGTATCTACCTGGTATGTCAAAATATAATAGAGACAGTAGATCTAGCTGGTCTGTCATAATATAATAGAGACAGTGTATCTACCAGGTCTGTCATAATATAACAGAGACAGTAGATCTAGCTGGTCTGTCATAATATAATAGAGACAGTAGATCTAGCTGGTCTGTCATAATATAATAGAGACAGTAGATCTACCTGGTCTGTCATAGTATAATAGAGACAGTAGATCTAGCTGGTCCGTCATAGTACAATAGAGACATAGAGACAGTAGATCTAGCTGGTCTGTCAAAATATAATAGAGACAGTAGATCTAGCTGGTCTGTCATAATATAATAGGGACAGTAGATCTAGCTGGTCTGTCATAATATAATAGAGACAGTGTATATACCAGGTCTGTCATAATATAATAGAGACAGTGTATCTACCTGGTATGTCAAAATATAATAGAGACAGTAGATCTAGCTGGTCTGTCATAATATAACAGAGACAGTAGATCTACCTGGTATGTCGAAATATAATAGAGACAGTAGATCTAGCTGGTCTGTCATAATATAATAGAGACAGTAGATCTAGCTGGTCTGTCATATTATAATAGGGACAGTAGATCTAGCTGGTATGTCATAATATAATAGGGACAGTAGATCTAGCTGGTCTGTCATAATATAATAGACAGTAGATCTAGCTGGTCTGTCATAATATAATAGACACAGTAGATATAGCTGGTCTGTCATAATATAATAGAGACAGTAGATCTAGCTGGTCTGTCATAATATAATAGAGACAGTAGATCTAGCTGGTCTGTCATAATACAATAGAGACAGTAGATATAGCTGGTCTGTCATTTTATAATGGAGACAGTAGATCTAGCTGGTCTGTCAAAATATAATAGAGATTGTAGTTTAACCTGGTCTGTCATAATAGAATAGAGACAGTAGATCTAGCTGGTCTGTCATAATATAATAGGGACAGTAGATCTAGCTGGTCTGTCATAATATAATAGAGACAGTGTATCTACCAGGTCTGTCATAATATAACAGAGACAGTAGATCTAGCTGGTCTGTCATAATATAACAGAGACAGTAGATCTACCCGGTATGTCAAAATATAATAGAGATTGTAGTTTAACCTGGTCTGTCATAATAGAATAGAGACAGTAGATCTAGCTGGTCTGTCATAATATAATAGAGACAGTAGATCTAGCTGGTCTGTCAAAATATAATAGAGATAGTAGATCTAGCTGGTCTGTCATAATACAATAGAGACAGTAGATCTAGCTGGTCTGTCATAATATAATAGAGACAGTAGATCTAGCTGGTCTGTCATAATACAATAGAGACAGTAGATATAGCTGGTCTGTCATTTTATAATGGAGACAGTAGATCTAGCTGGTCTGTCATAATATAACAGAGACAGTAGATCTACATGGTATGTCAAAATATAATAGAGACAGTAGATCCAGCTGGTCTGTCATAATATAATAGAGACAGTAGATCTAGCTGGTCTGTCAAAATATAATAGAGATTGTAGTTTAACCTGGTCTGTCATAATAGAATAGAGACAGTAGATCTAGCTGGTCTGTCATAATATAATAGAGACAGTAGATCTAGCTGGTCCGTCATAGTACAATAGAGACATAGAGACAGTAGATCTAGCTGGTCTGTCATAATATAATAGAGACAGTAGATCTAGCTGGTCTGTCATATTATAATAGAGACAGTAGATCTAGCTGGTATGTCATAATATAATAGGGACAGTAGATCTAGCTGGTCTGTCATAATATAATAGAGACAGTGTATCTACCAGGTCTGTCATAATATAACAGAGACAGTAGATCTAGCTGGTCTGTCATAATATAATAGAGACAGTAGATCTAGCTGGTCTGTCATAATATAATAGAGACAGTAGATCTACCTCGTCTGTCATAGTATAATAGAGACAGTAGATCTAGCTGGTCCGTCATAGTACAATAGAGACATAGAGACAGTAGATCTAGCTGGTCTGTCAAAATATAATAGAGACAGTAGATCTAGCTGGTCTGTCATAATATAATAGGGACAGTAGATCTAGCTGGTCTGTCATAATATAATAGAGACAGTGTATATACCAGGTCTGTCATAATATAATAGAGACAGTAGATCTAGCTGGTCTGTCATAATATAACAGAGACAGTAGATCTACCTGGTATGTCGAAATATAATAGAGACAGTAGATCTAGCTGGTCTGTCATAATATAATAGAGACAGTAGATCTAGCTGGTCTGTCATATTATAATAGAGACAGTAGATCTAGCTGGTATGTCATAATATAATAGGGACAGTAGATCTAGCTGGTCTGTCATAATATAATAGAGACAGTATATCTACCTGGTCTGTCATAATATAATAGAGACAGTAGATCTAGCTGGTCTGTCATAATATATTAGAGACAGTAGATCTAGCTGGTCTGTCATAATACAATAGAGACAGTAGATATAGCTGGTCTGTCATTTTATAATAGAGACAGTAGATCTAGCTGGTCTGTCATAATATAATAGAGACAGTATATCTATCTGGTCTGTCAAAATATAATAGAGATTGTAGTTTAACCTGGTCTGTCATAATAGAATAGAGACAGTAGATCTAGCTGGTCTGTCATAATATAATAGAGACAGTAGATCTAGCTGGTCCGTCATAGTACAATAGAGACATAGAGACAGTAGATCTAGCTGGTCTGTCATAATATAATAGAGACAGTAGATCTAGCTGGTCTGTCATATTATAATAGAGACAGTAGATCTAGCTGGTATGTCATAATATAATAGGGACAGTAGATCTAGCTGGTCTGTCATAATATAATAGAGACAGTGTATCTACCAGGTCTGTCATAATATAACAGAGACAGTAGATCTAGCTGGTCTGTCATAATATAATAGAGACAGTAGATCTAGCTGGTCTGTCATAATATAATAGAGACAGTAGATCTACCTGGTCTGTCATAGTATAATAGAGACAGTAGATCTAGCTGGTCCGTCATAGTACAATAGAGACATAGAGACAGTAGATCTAGCTGGTCTGTCAAAATATAATAGAGACAGTAGATCTAGCTGGTCTGTCATAATATAATAGGGACAGTAGATCTAGCTGGTCTGTCATAATATAATAGAGACAGTGTATATACCAGGTCTGTCATAATATAATAGAGACAGTGTATCTACCTGGTATGTCAAAATATAATAGAGACAGTAGATCTAGCTGGTCTGTCATAATATAATAGAGACAGTGTATCTACCAGGTCTGTCATAATATAACAGAGACAGTAGATCTAGCTGGTCTGTCATAATATAATAGAGACAGTAGATCTAGCTGGTCTGTCATAATATAATAGAGACAGTAGATCTACCTGGTCTGTCATAGTATAATAGAGACAGTAGATCTAGCTGGTCCGTCATAGTACAATAGAGACATAGAGACAGTAGATCTAGCTGGTCTGTCAAAATATAATAGAGACAGTAGATCTAGCTGGTCTGTCATAATATAATAGGGACAGTAGATCTAGCTGGTCTGTCATAATATAATAGAGACAGTGTATATACCAGGTCTGTCATAATATAATAGAGACAGTGTATCTACCTGGTATGTCAAAATATAATAGAGACAGTAGATCTAGCTGGTCTGTCATAATATAACAGAGACAGTAGATCTACCTGGTATGTCAAATATAATAGAGACAGTAGATCTAGCTGGTCTGTCATAATATAATAGAGACAGTAGATCTAGCTGGTCTGTCATATTATAATAGGGACAGTAGATCTAGCTGGTATGTCATAATATAATAGGGACAGTAGATCTAGCTGGTCTGTCATAATATAATAGACAGTAGATCTAGCTGGTCTGTCATAATATAATAGACACAGTAGATATAGCTGGTCTGTCATAATATAATAGAGACAGTAGATCTAGCTGGTCTGTCATAATATAATAGAGACAGTAGATCTAGCTGGTCTGTCATAATACAATAGAGACAGTAGATATAGCTGGTCTGTCATTTTATAATGGAGACAGTAGATCTAGCTGGTCTGTCAAAATATAATAGAGATTGTAGTTTAACCTGGTCTGTCATAATAGAATAGAGACAGTAGATCTAGCTGGTCTGTCATAATATAATAGGGACAGTAGATCTAGCTGGTCTGTCATAATATAATAGAGACAGTGTATCTACCAGGTCTGTCATAATATAACAGAGACAGTAGATCTAGCTGGTCTGTCATAATATAACAGAGACAGTAGATCTACCCGGTATGTCAAAATATAATAGAGACAGTAGATCTAGCTGGTCTGTCATAATATAATAGAGACAGTAGATCTAGCTGGTCTGTCAAAATATAATAGAGATTGTAGTTTAACCTGGTCTGTCATAATAGAATAGAGACAGTAGATCTAGCTGGTCTGTCATAATATAATAGAGACAGTAGATCTACCTGGTCTGTCATAGTATAATAGAGACAGTAGATCTAGCTGGTCCGTCATAGTACAATAGAGACATAGAGACAGTAGATCTAGCTGGTCTGTCATAATATAATAGAGACAGTAGATCTAGCTGGTCTGTCATATTATAATAGAGACAGTAGATCTAGCTGGTATGTCATAATATAATAGGGACAGTAGATCTAGCTGGTCTGTCATAATATAATAGAGACAGTGTATCTACCAGGTCTGTCATAATATAACAGAGACAGTAGATCTAGCTGGTCTGTCATAATATAACAGAGACAGTAGATCTACCCGGTATGTCAAAATATAATAGAGACAGTAGATCTAGCTGGTCTGTCATAATATAATAGAGACAGTAGATCTAGCTGGTCTGTCATATTATAATAGAGACAGTAGATCTAGCTGGTATGTCATAATATTATAGGGACAGTAGATCTAGCTGGTCTGTCATAATATAATAGAGACAGTGTATCTACCAGGTCTGTCATAATATAACAGAGACAGTAGATCTAGCTGGTCTGTCATAATATAATAGAGACAGTAGATCTAGCTGGTCTGTCATAATATAATAGAGACAGTAGATCTACCTGGTCTGTCATAGTATAATAGAGACAGTAGATCTAGCTGGTCCGTCATAGTACAATAGAGACATAGAGACAGTAGATCTAGCTGGTCTGTCAAAATATAATAGAGACAGTAGATCTAGCTGGTCTGTCATAATATAATAGGGACATTAGATCTAGCTGGTCTGTCATAATATAATAGAGACAGTGTATCTACCAGGTCTGTCATAATATAATAGAGACAGTGTATCTACCTGGTATGTCAAAATATAATAGAGACAGTAGATCTAGCTGGTCTGTCATAATATAACAGAGACAGTAGATCTACCTGGTATGTCAAAATATAATAGAGACAGTAGATCTAGCTGGTCTGTCATATTATAATATAGACAGTAGATCTAGCTGGTCTGTCATAATATAATAGAGACAGTGTATCTACCAGGTCTGTCATAATATAACAGAGATAGTAGATCTAGCTGGTCTGTCATAATATAACAGAGACAGTAGATCTACCTGGTGTGTCAAAATATAATAGAGACAGTAGATCTAGCTGGTCTGTCATAATATAATAGAGACAGTAGATCTACCTGGTCTGTCAAAATATAATAGAGATAGTAGATCTAGCTGGTCTGTCATAATACAATAGAGACAGTAGATCTAGCTGGTCTGTCATAATGTCATATTATAATAGAGACAATAGATCTAGCTGGTCTGTCATAATATAATAGAGACAGTAGATCTAGCTGGTCCGTCATAATATAATAGACAGAAGATCTAGCTGGTCTGTCATAATATAATAGAGACAGTAGATCTAGCTGGTCTGTCATAATACAATAGAGACATTAGATCTAGCTGGTCTGTCATAATATAATAGAGACAGTAGATCTACCTGGTCTGTCAAAATATAATAGAGACAGTAGATCTAGCTGGTCTGTCATAATATAATAGAGACAGTAGATCTACCTGGTCTGTCATAGTATAATAGAGACAGTAGATCTAGCTGGTCCGTCATAGTACAATAGAGACATAGAGACAGTAGATCTAGCTGGTCTGTCAAAATATAATAGAGACAGTAGATCTAGCTGGTCTGTCATAATATAATAGGGACAGTAGATCTAGCTGGTCTGTCATAATATAATAGAGACAGTGTATCTACCAGGTCTGTCATAATATAATAGAGACAGTGTATCTACCTGGTATGTCAAAATATAATAGAGACAGTAGATCTAGCTGGTCTGTCATAATATAACAGAGACAGTAGATCTACCTGGTATGTCGAAATATAATAGAGACAGTAGATCTAGCTGGTCTGTCATATTATAATAGAGACAGTAGATCGAGCTGGTATGTCATAATATAATAGGGACAGTAGATCTAGCTGGTCTGTCATAATATAACAGAGACAGTAGATCTACCTGGTCTGTCATAATATAATAGAGACAGTAGATCTAGCTGGTCTGTCATAATATAATAGAGACAGTAGATCTAGCTGGTCTGTCATAATACAATAGAGACAGTAGATATAGCTGGTCTGTCATTTTATAATGGAGACAGTAGATCTATCTGGTCTGTCATAATATAACAGAGACAGTAGATCTACCTGGTATGTCAAAATATAATAGAGACAGTAGATCTAGCTGGTCTGTCATAATATAATAGAGACAGTAGATCTAGCTGGTCTGTCAAAATATAATAGAGATTGTAGTTTAACCTGGTCTGTCATAATAGAATAGAGACAGTAGATCTAGCTGGTCTGTCATAATATAATAGAGACAGTAGATCTACCTGGTCTGTCATAGTATAATAGAGACAGTAGATCTAGCTGGTCCGTCATAGTACAATAGAGACATAGAGACAGTAGATCTAGCTGGTCTGTCATAATATAATAGAGACAGTAGATCAAGCTGGCCTGTCATAATATAATAGAGACAGTAGATCTAGCTGGTCTGTCAAAACATAATAGAGACAGTAGATCTAGCTGGTCTGTCATAATATAATAGGGACAGTAGATCTAGCTGGTCTGTCATAATATAATAGGGACAGTAGATCTAGCTGGTCTGTCATAATATAATAGAGACAGTGTATCTACCAGGTCTGTCATAATATAATAGAGACAGTGTATCTACCTGGTATGTCAAAATATAATAGAGACAGTAGATCTAGCTGGTCTGTCATAATATAACAGAGACAGTAGATCTACCTGGTATGTCGAAATATAATAGAGACAGTAGATCTAGCTGGTCTGTCATATTATAATAGAGACAGTAGATCTAGCTGGTATGTCATAATATAATAGGGACAGTAGATCTAGCTGGTCTGTCATAATATAACAGAGACAGTAGATCTACCTGGTCTGTCATAATATAATAGAGACAGTAGATCTAGCTGGTCTGTCATAATATAATAGAGACAGTAGATCTAGCTGGTCTGTCATAATACAATAGAGACAGTAGATATAGCTGGTCTGTCATTTTATAATGGAGACAGTAGATCTAGCTGGTCTGTCATAATATAACAGAGACAGTAGATCTACCTGGTATGTCAAAATATAATAGAGACAGTAGATCTAGCTGGTCTGTCATAATATAATAGAGACAGTAGATCTAGCTGGTCTGTCAAAATATAATAGAGATTGTAGTTTAACCTGGTCTGTCATAATAGAATAGAGACAGTAGATCTAGCTGGTCTGTCATAATATAATAGAGACAGTAGATCTACCTGGTCTGTCATAGTATAATAGAGACAGTAGATCTAGCTGGTCCGTCATAGTACAATAGAGACATAGAGACAGTAGATCTAGCTGGTCTGTCATAATATAATAGAGACAGTAGATCAAGCTGGCCTGTCATAATATAATAGAGACAGTAGATCTAGCTGGTCTGTCATAGTACAATAGAGACATAGAGACAGTAGATCTAGCTGGTCTGTCAAAATATAATAGAGACAGTAGATCTAGCTGGTCTGTCATAATATAATAGGGACATTAGATCTAGCTGGTCTGTCATAATATAATAGAGACAGTGTATCTACCAGGTCTGTCATAATATAATAGAGACAGTGTATCTACCTGGTATGTCAAAATATAATAGAGACAGTAGATCTAGCTGGTCTGTCATAATATAACAGAGACAGTAGATCTACCTGGTATGTCAAAATATAATAGAGACAGTAGATCTAGCTGGTCTGTCATATTATAATATAGACAGTAGATCTAGCTGGTCTGTCATAATATAATAGAGACAGTGTATCTACCAGGTCTGTCATAATATAACAGAGATAGTAAATCTAGCTGGTCTGTCATAATATAACAGAGACAGTAGATCTACCTGGTCTGTCAAAATATAATAGAGATAGTAGATCTAGCTGGTCTGTCATAATACAATAGAGACAGTAGATCTACCTGGTCTGTCAAAAGATAGTAGATCTAGGTCTGTCAGATAGTAGATCTAGCTGGTCTGTCATAATATAATAGAGACAGTAGATCTAGCTGGTCTGTCATAATGTCATATTATAATAGAGACAATAGATCTAGCTGGTCTGTCATAATATAATAGAGACAGTAGATCTAGCTGGTCTGTCATAATATAATAGACAGAAGATCTAGCTGGTCTGTCATAATATAATAGAGACAGTAGATCTAGCTGGTCTGTCATAATATAATAGAGACAGTAGATCTAGCTGGTCTGTCATAATATAATAGAGACAGTAGATCTACCTGGTCTGTCAAAATATAATAGAGACAGTAGATCTAGCTGGTCTGTCATAATATAATAGAGACAGTAGATCTACCTGGTCTGTCATAGTATAATAGAGACAGTAGATCTAGCTGGTCCGTCATAGTACAATAGAGACATAGAGACAGTAGATCTAGCTGGTCTGTCAAAATATAATAGAGACAGTAGATCTAGCTGGTCTGTCATAATATAATAGGGACAGTAGATCTAGCTGGTCTGTCATAATATAATAGAGACAGTGTATCTACCTGGTCTGTCATAATATAATAGAGACAGTGTATCTACCTGGTATGTCAAAATATAATAGAGACAGTAGATCTAGCTGGTCTGTCATAATATAACAGAGACAGTAGATCTACCTGGTATGTCATAATATAATAGAGACAGTAGATCTAGCTGGTCTGTCATATTATAATAGAGACAGTAGATCTAGCTGGTATGTCATAATATAATAGGGACAGTAGATCTAGCTGGTCTGTCATAATATAACAGAGACAGTAGATCTACCTGGTCTGTCATAATATAATAGAGACAGTAGATCTAGCTGGTCTGTCATAATATAATAGAGACAGTAGATCTAGCTGGTCTGTCATAATATAATAGAGACAGTAGATATAGCTGGTCTGTCATTTTATAATGGAGACAGTAGATCTAGCTGGTCTGTCATAATATAACAGAGACAGTAGATCTACCTGGTATGTCAAAATATAATAGAGACAGTAGATCTAGCTGGTCTGTCATAATATAATAGAGACAGTAGATCTAGCTGGTCTGTCAAAATATAATAGAGATTGTAGTTTAACCTGGTCTGTCATAATAGAATAGAGACAGTAGATCTAGCTGGTCTGTCATAATATAATAGAGACAGTAGATCTACCTGGTCTGTCATAGTATAATAGAGACAGTAGATCTAGCTGGTCCGTCATAGTACAATAGAGACATAGAGACAGTAGATCTAGCTGGTCTGTCATAATATAATAGAGACAGTAGATCAAGCTGGTCTGTCATAATATAATAGAGACAGTAGATCTAGCTGGTCTGTCAAAACATAATAGAGACAGTAGATCTAGCTGGTCTGTCATAATATAATAGAGACAGTAGATCTAGCTGGTCTGTCATAATATAATAGGGACAGTAGATCTAGCTGGTCTGTCATAATATAATAGAGACAGTGTATCTACCAGGTCTGTCATAATATAATAGAGACAGTGTATCTACCTGGTATGTCAAAATATAATAGAGACAGTAGATCTAGCTGGTCTGTCATAATATAACAGAGACAGTAGATCTACCTGGTATGTCAAATATAATAGAGACAGTAGATCTAGCTGGTCTGTCATAATATAATAGAGACAGTAGATCTAGCTGGTATGTCATAATATAATAGGGACAGTAGATCTAGCTGGTCTGTCATAATATAACAGAGACAGTAGATCTACCTGGTCTGTCATAATATAATAGAGACAGTAGATCTAGCTGGTCTGTCATAATATAATAGAGACAGTAGATCTAGCTGGTCTGTCATAATACAATAGAGACAGTAGATATAGCTGGTCTGTCATTTTATAATGGAGACAGTAGATCTAGCTGGTCTGTCATAATATAACAGAGACAGTAGATCTACCTGGTATGTCAAAATATAATAGAGACAGTAGATCTAGCTGGTCTGTCATAATATAATAGAGACAGTAGATCTAGCTGGTCTGTCAAAATATAATAGAGATTGTAGTTTAACCTGGTCTGTCATAATAGAATAGAGACAGTAGATCTAGCTGGTCTGTCATAATATAATAGAGACAGTAGATCTACCTGGTCTGTCATAGTATAATAGAGACAGTAGATCTAGCTGGTCCGTCATAGTACAATAGAGACATAGAGACAGTAGATCTAGCTGGTCTGTCATAATATAATAGAGACAGTAGATCAAGCTGGCCTGTCATAATATAATAGAGACAGTAGATCTAGCTGGTCTGTCAAAACATAATAGAGACAGTAGATCTAGCTGGTCTGTCATAATATAATAGGGACAGTAGATCTAGCTGGTCTGTCATAATATAATAGAGACAGTGTATCTACCAGGTCTGTCATAATATAACAGAGACAGTAGATCTAGCTGGTCTGTCATAATATAACAGAGACAGTAGATCTACCCGGTATGTCAAAATATAATAGAGACAGTAGATCTAGCTGGTCTGTCATAATATAATAGAGACAGTAGATCTAGCTGGTCTGTCATATTATAATAGAGACAGTAGATCTAGCTGGTATGTCATAATATTATAGGGACAGTAGATCTAGCTGGTCTGTGATAATATAATAGAGACAGTGTATCTACCAGGTCTGTCATAATATAACAGAGACAGTAGATCTAGCTGGTCTGTCATAATATAATAGAGACAGTAGATCTAGCTTGTCTGTCATAATATAATAGAGACAGTAGATCTACCTGGTCTGTCATAGTATAATAGAGACAGTAGATCTAGCTGGTCTGTAATAATATAATAGAGACAGTGTATCTACCAGGTCTGTCATAATATAACAGAGACAGTAGATCTAGCTGGTCTGTCATAATATAACAGAGACAGTAGATCTACCCGGTATGTCAAAATATAATAGAGACAGTAGATCTAGCTGGTCTGTCATAATATAATAGAGACAGTAGATCTAGCTGGTCTGTCATATTATAATAGAGACAGTAGATCTAGCTGGTATGTCATAATATTATAGGGACAGTAGATCTAGCTGGTCTGTGATAATATAATAGAGACAGTGTATCTACCAGGTCTGTCATAATATAACAGAGACAGTAGATCTAGCTGGTCTGTCATAATATAATAGAGACAGTAGATCTAGCTTGTCTGTCATAATATAATAGAGACAGTAGATCTACCTGGTCTGTCATAGTATAATAGAGACAGTAGATCTAGCTGGTCCGTCATAGTACAATAGAGACATAGAGACAGTAGATCTAGCTGGTCTGTCAAAATATAATAGAGACAGTAGATCTAGCTGGTCTGTCATAATATAACAGAGACAGTAGATCTACCTGGTATGTCAAAATATAATAGAGACAGTAGATCTAGCTGGTCTGTCATAATATAATAGAGACAGTAGATCTAGCTGGTCTGTCAAAATATAATAGAGATTGTAGTTTAACCTGGTCTGTCATAATAGAATAGAGACAGTAGATCTAGCTGGTCTGTCATAATATAATAGAGACAGTAGATCTACCTGGTCTGTCATAGTATAATAGAGACAGTAGATCTAGCTGGTCCGTCATAGTACAATAGAGACATAGAGACAGTAGATCTAGCTGGTCTGTCATAATATAATAGAGACAGTAGATCAAGCTGGTCTGTCATAATATAATAGAGACAGTAGATCTAGCTGGTCTGTCATAATATAATAGAGACAGTAGATCTAGCTGGTCTGTCATATTATAATAGAGACAGTAGATCTAGCTGGTATGTCATAATATAATAGAGACAGTGTATCTACCAGGTCTGTCATAATATAACAGAGACAGTAGATCTAGCTGGTCTGTCATAATATAATAGAGACAGTAGATCTAGCTTGTCTGTCATAATATAATAGAGACAGTAGATCTGCCTGGTCTGTCATAATATAATAGAGACAGTAGATCTAGCTTGTCTGTCATAATATAACAGAGACAGTAGATCTACCCGGTATGTCAAAATATAATAGAGACAGTAGATCTAGCTGGTCTGTCATAATATAATAGAGACAGTAGATCTAGCTGGTCTGTCATATTATAATAGAGACAGTAGATCTAGCTGGTCTGTCATAATATAATAGAGACAGTGTATCTACCAGGTCTGTCATAATATAACAGAGACAGTAGATCTAGCTGGTCTGTCATAATATAATAGAGACAGTAGATCTAGGTTGTCTGTCATAATATAATAGAGACAGTAGATCTACCTGGTCTGTCATAGTATAATAGAGACAGTAGATCTAGCTGGTCCGTCATAGTACAATAGAGACATAGAGACAGTAGATCTAGCTGGTCTGTCAAAATATAATAGAGACAGTAGATCTAGCTGGTCTGTCATAATATAATAGGGACAGTAGATCTAGCTGGTCTGTCATAATATAATAGAGACAGTGTATCTACCAGGTCTGTCATAATATAATAGAAACAGTGTATCTACCTGGTATGTCAAAATATAATAGAGACAGTAGATCTAGCTGGTCTGCCATAATATAACAGAGACAGTAGATCTACCTGGTATGTCAAAATATAATAGAGACAGTAGATCTAGCTGGTCTGTCATATTATAATATAGACAGTAGATCTAGCTGGTCTGTCATAATATAATAGAGACAGTGTATCTACCAGGTCTGTCATAATATAACAGAGATAGTAGATCTAGCTGGTCTGTCATAATATAACAGAGACAGTAGATCTACCTGGTATGTCAAAATATAATAGAGACAGTAGATCTAGCTGGTCTGTCATAATATAATAGAGACAGTAGATCTACCTGGTCTGTCAAAATATAATAGAGATAGTAGATCTAGCTGGTCTGTCATAATATAATAGAGACAGTAGATCTAGCTGGTCTGTCAAAACATAATAGAGATTGTAGTTTAACCTGGTCTGTCATAATAGAATAGAGACAGTAGATCTAGCTGGTCTGTCATAATATAATAGAGACAGTAGATCTACCTGGTCTGTCATAGTATAATAGAGACAGTAGATCTAGCTGGTCCGTCATAGTACAATAGAGACATAGAGACAGTAGATCAAGCTGGTCTGTCATAATATAATAGAGACAGTAGATCTAGCTGGTCTGTCAAAACATAATAGAGACAGTAGATCTAGCTGGTCTGTCATAATATAATAGGGACAGTAGATCTAGCTGGTCTGTCATAATATAATAGAGACAGTGTATCTACCAGGTCTGTCATAATATAACAGAGACAGTAGATCTAGCTGGTCTGTCATAATATAATAGAAACAGTAGATCTAGCTGGTCTGTCAAAATATATAATAGAGATTGTAGTTTAACCTGGTCTGTCATAATAGAATAGAGACAGTAGATCTAGCTGGTCTGTCATAATATAATAGAGACAGTAGATCTACCTGGTCTGTCATAGTACAATAGAGACATAGAGACAGTAGATCTAGCTGGTCTGTCATAATATAATAGAGACAGTAGATCAAGCTGGTCTGTCATAATATAATAGAGACAGTAGATCTAGCTGGTCTGTCAAAACAGAATAGAGACAGTAGATCTAGCTGGTCTGTCATAATATAATAGGGACAGTAGATCTAGCTGGTCTGTCATAATATAATAGAGACAGTGTATCTACCAGGTCTGTCATAATATAACAGAGACAGTAGATCTAGCTAGTCTGTCATAATATAACAGAGACAGTAGATCTACCCGGTATGTCAAAATATAATAGAGACAGTAGATCTAGCTGGTATGTCATAATATAATAGAGACAGTAGATCTAGCTGGTCTGTCATATTATAATAGAGACAGTAGATCTAGCTGGTATGTCATAATATAATAGAGACAGTGTATCTACCAGGTCTGTCATAATATAACAGAGACAGTAGATCTAGCTGGTCTGTCATAATATAATAGAGACAGTAGATCTAGCTTGTCTGTCATAATATAATAGAGACAGTAGATCTACCTGGTCTGTCATAATATAATAGAGACAGTAGATCTAGTTTGTCTGTCATAATATAACAGAGACAGTAGATCTACCCGGTATGTCAAAATATAATAGAGACAGTAGATCTAGCTGGTCTGTCATAATATAATAGAGACAGTAGATCTAGCTGGTCTGTCATATTATAATAGAGACAGTAGATCTAGCTGGTCTGTCATAATATAATAGAGACAGTGTATCTACCAGGTCTGTCATAATATAACAGAGACAGTAGATCTAGCTGGTCTGTCATAATATAATAGAGACAGTAGATCTAGCTTGTCTGTCATAATATAATAGAGACAGTAGATCTACCTGGTCTGTCATAGTATAATAGAGACAGTAGATCTAGCTGGTCCGTCATAGTACAATAGAGACATAGAGACAGTAGATCTAGCTGGTCTGTCAAAATATAATAGAGACAGTAGATCTAGCTGGTCTGTCATAATATAATAGGGACAGTAGATCTAGCTGGTCTGTCATAATATAATAGAGACAGTGTATCTACCAGGTCTGTCATAATATAATAGAGACAGTGTATCTACCTGGTATGTCAAAATATAATAGAGACAGTAGATCTAGCTGGTCTGCCATAATATAACAGAGACAGTAGATCTACCTGGTATGTCAAAATATAATAGAGACAGTAGATCTAGCTGGTCTGTCATATTATAATATAGACAGTAGATCTAGCTGGTCTGTCATAATATAATAGAGACAGTGTATCTACCAGGTCTGTCATAATATAACAGAGATAGTAGATCTAGCTGGTCTGTCATAATATAACAGAGATAGTAGATCTAGCTGGTCTGTCAAAATATAATAGAGACAGTAGATCTAGCTGGTCTGTCATAATATAATAGAGACAGTAGATCTACCTGGTCTGTCAAAATATTATAGAGATAGTAGATCTAGCTGGTCTGTCATAATACAATAGAGACAGTAGATCTAGCTGGTCTGTCATAATATAAAACAGACAGTAGATCTAGCTGGTCTGTCATTTTATAATAGAGACAGTAGATCTAGCTGGTCTGTCATAATATAACAGAGACAGTAGATCTACCTGGTATGTCAAAATATAATAGAGACAGTAGATCTAGCTGGTCTGTCATAATATAATAGAGACAGTAGATCTAGCTGGTCTGTCAAAATATAATAGAGATTGTAGTTTAACCTGGTCTGTCATAATAGAATAGAGACAGTAGATCTAGCTAGTCTGTCATAATATAATAGAGACAGTAGATATAGCTGGTCTGTCATTTTATAATAGAGACAGTAGATCTAGCTGGTCTGTCATAATATAACAGAGACAGTAGATCTACCTGGTATGTCAAAATATAATAGAGACAGTAGATCTAGCTGGTCTGTCATAATATAATAGAGACAGTAGATCTAGCTGGTCTGTCAAAATATAATAGAGATTGTAGTTTAACCTGGTCTGTCATAATAGAATAGAGACAGTAGATCTAGCTGGTCTGTCATAATATAATAGAGACAGTAGATCTACCTGGTCTGTCAAAATATAATAGAGATAGTAGATCTAGCTGGTCTGTCATAATACAATAGAGACAGTAGATCTAGCTGGTCTGTCATAATATAATAGAGACAGTAGATCTAGCTGGTCTGTCATAATATAATAGAGACAGTAGATATAGCTGGTCTGTCATTTATAATGGAGACAGTAGATCTAGCTGGTCTGTCATAATATAATAGAGACAGTAGATCTAGCTGGTCTGTCAAAATATAATAGAGACAGTAGATCTAGCTGGTCTGTCATAATATAATAGAGACAGTAGATCTAAAATATAATAGAGATTGTAGTTTAACCTGGTCTGTCATAATAGAATAGAGACAGTAGATCTAGCTGGTCTGTCATAATATAATAGAGACAGTAGATCTACCTGGTCTGTCATAGTATAATAGAGACAGTAGATCTAGCTGGTCCGTCATAGTACAATAGAGACATAGAGACAGTAGATCTAGCTGGTCTGTCATAATATAATAGAGACAGTAGATCTAGCTGGTCTGTCAAAACATAATAGAGACAGTAGATCTTGCTGGTCTGTCATAATATAATAGGGACAGTAGATCTAGCTGGTCTGTCATAATATAATAGAGACAGTGTATCTACCAGGTCTGTCATAATATAACAGAGACAGTAGATCTAGCTGGTCTGTCATAATATAATAGAGACAGTAGATCTAGCTGGTCTGTCATAATATAATAGAGACAGTAGATCTACCTGGTCTGTCATAGTATAACAGAGACAGTAGATCTAGCTGGTCCGTCATAGTACAATAGAGACATAGAGACAGTAGATCTAGCTGGTATGTCATAATATAATAGGGACAGTAGATCTAGCTGGTCTGTCATAATATAATAGACAGTAGATCTAGCTGGTCTGTCATAATATAATAGACACAGTAGATATAGCTGGTCTGTCATAATATAATAGAGACAGTATATCTACCTGGTCTGTCATAATATAATAGAGACAGTAGATCTAGCTGGTCTGTCATAATATAATAGAGACAGTAGATCTAGCTGGTCTGTCATAATACAATAGAGACAGTAGATATAGCTGGTCTGTCATTTTATAATGGAGACAGTAGATCTAGCTGGTCTGTCATAATATAACAGAGACAGTAGATCTACCTGGTATGTCAAAATATAATAGAGACAGTAGATCTAGCTGGTCTGTCATAATATAATAGAGACAGTAGATCTAGCTGGTCTGTCAAAACATAATAGAGATTGTAGTTTAACCTGGTCTGTCATAATAGAATAGAGACAGTAGATCTAGCTGGTCTGTCATAATATAATAGAGACAGTAGATCTACCTGGTCTGTCATAGTATAATAGAGACAGTAGATCTAGCTGGTCCGTCATAGTACAATAGAGACATAGAGACAGTAGATCAAGCTGGTCTGTCATAATATAATAGAGACAGTAGATCTAGCTGGTCTGTCAAAACATAATAGAGACAGTAGATCTAGCTGGTCTGTCATAATATAATAGAGACAGTAGATCTAGCTGGTCTGTCATAGTATAATAGGGACAGTAGATCTACCTGGTCTGTCAAAATATAATAGAGACAGTAGATCTAGCTGGTCTGTCATAATATAACAGAGACAGTAGATCTACCTGGTCTGTCAAAATATAATAGAGACAGTAGATTTAGTTGGTCTGTCATAATATAATAGAGACACTAGATCTAGCTGGTCTGTCATAATATAATAGAGATAGTAGATCTAGCTGGTCTGTCATAATACAATAGAGACAGTAGATCTAGCTGATCTGTCATAATATAATAGAGACAGTAGATCTAGCCGGTCTGTCATATTATAATAGAGACAATAGATCTAGCTGGTCTGTCATATTATAATAGAGACAATTGATCTAGCTGGTCTGTCATAATACAACAGCGAGAATAGATCTAGCTGGTCTGTCATTTTATAATGGAGTCGGTATATCTACCTGGTCTCTCATAATATAATAGAGACAGTAGATCTAGCTGGTCTGTCATAATAAAATAGACAGTATATCTAGCTGGTCTGTCATAATATAATAGACAGTAGATCTAGCTGGTCTGTCATAATATAATAGACACAGTAGATCTAGCTGGTCTGTCATAATACAATAGAGACAGTAGATCTAGCTGGTCTGTCATAATACAATAGAGACAGTAGATTTAGCTGCTTTGTCATACCATAATAGAGACATAGAGACAGTAGATTTAGCTGCTCTGTCATACCATAATAGAGACATAGAGACAGTAGATTTAGCTGGTCTGTCATAATATAATAGAGACAGTATATCTACCTGGTCTGTCATTTTATAATAGAGACAGTAGATCTAGCTGGTCTGTCATAATATAATAGAGACAGTAGATCTAGCTGGTCTGTCATAATATAATAGAGACAGTAGATCTAGCTGGTCTGTCATAGTATAATAGGGACAGTAGATCTACCTGGTCTGTCAAAATATAATAGAGACAGTAGATCTAGCTGGTCTGTCATAATATAATAGAGACAGTAGATCTACCTGGTCTGTCAAAATATAATAGAGACAGTAGATTTTGTTGGTCTGTCATAATATAATAGAGACACTAGATCTAGCTGGTCTGTCATAATATAATAGAGATAGTAGATCTAGCTGGTCTGTCATAATACAATAGAGACAGTAGATCTAGCTGATCTGTCATAATATAATAGAGACAGTAGATCTAGCCGGTCTGTCATATTATAATAGAGACAATAGATCTAGCTGGTCTGTCATATTATAATAGAGACAATTGATCTAGCTGGTCTGTCATAATACAATAGCGAGAATAGATCTAGCTGGTCTGTCATTTTATAATGGAGTCGGTATATCTACCTGGTCTCTCATAATATAATAGAGACAGTAGATCTAGCTGGTCTGTCATAATACAATAGAGACAGTAGATCTAGCTGGTCTGTCATAATACAATAGAGACAGTAGATTTAGCTGCTCTGTCATACCATAATAGAGACATAGAGACAGTAGATTTAGCTGCTCTGTCATACCATAATAGAGACATAGAGACAGTAGATTTAGCTGGTCTGTCATAATATAATAGAGACAGTATATCTACCTGGTCTGTCATTTTATAATAGAGACAGTAGATCTAGCTGGTCTGTCATAATATAATAGAGACAGTAGATCTAGCTGGTCTGTCATAATATAATAGAGACAGTAGATCTAGCTGGTCTGTCATAGTATAATAGGGACAGTAGATCTACCTGGTCTGTCAAAATATAATAGAGACAGTAGATCTAGCTGGTCTGTCATAATATAATAGAGACAGTAGATCTACCTGGTCTGTCAAAATATAATAGAGACAGTAGATTTAGTTGGTCTGTCATAATATAATAGAGACACTAGATCTAGCTGGTCTGTCATAATATAATAGAGATAGTAGATCTAGCTGGTCTGTCATAATACAATAGAGACAGTAGATCTAGCTGATCTGTCATAATATAATAGAGACAGTAGATCTAGCCGGTCTGTCATATTATAATAGAGACAATAGATCTAGCTGGTCTGTCATATTATAATAGAGACAATTGATCTAGCTGGTCTGTCATAATACAATAGCGAGAATAGATCTAGCTGGTCTGTCATTTTATAATGGAGTCGGTATATCTACCTGGTCTCTCATAATATAATAGAGACAGTAGATCTAGCTGGTCTGTCATAATAAAATAGACAGTATATCTAGCTGGTCTGTCATAATATAATAGACAGTAGATCTAGCTGGTCTGTCATAATATAATAGACACAGTAGATCTAGCTGGTCTGTCATAATATAATAGAGACAGTATATCTACCTGGTCTGTCATAATATAATAGAGACAGTATATCGACCTGGTCTGTCATAATATAATAGAGACAGTATATCGACCTGGTCTGTCATAATACAGAAGAGACAGTAGATCTAGCTGGTCTGTCATTTTATAATGGAGTCGGTATATCTACCTGGTCTCTCATAATATAATAGAGACAGTAGATCTAGCTGGTCTGTCATAATAAAATAGACAGTATATCTAGCTGGTCTGTCATAATATAATAGACAGTAGATCTAGCTGGTCTGTCATAATATAATAGACACCGTAGATCTAGCTGGTCTGTCATAATATAATAGAGACAGTATATCGACCTGGTCTGTCATAATATAATAGAGACAGTATATCGACCTGGTCTGTCATAATACAGAAGAGACAGTAGATCTAGCTGGTCTGTCATAATATAATAGAGACAGTATATCTAGCTGGTCTGTCATAATATAATAGAGACAGTAGATCTAGCTGGTCTGTCATAGTATAATAGGGACAGTAGATCTACCTGGTCTGTCAAAATATAATAGAGACAGTAGATCTAGCTGGTCTGTCATAATATAATAGAGACAGTATATCGACTTGGTCTGTCATAATACAGAAGAGACAGTAGATCTAGCTGGTCTGTCTTAATACAATAGAGACAGTAGATCTAGCTGGTCTGTCATAATATAATAGAGACAGTAGATCTAGCCGGTCTGTCATATTATAATAGAGACAATAGATCTAGCGGGTCTGTCATATTACAATAGAGACAATTGATCTAGCTGGTCTGTCATAATACAATAGCGAGAATAGATCTAGCTGGTCTGTCAAAATATAATAGAGACAGTATATCGACCTGGTCTGTCATAATATAATAGAGACAGTATATCGACCTGGTCTGTCATAATACAGAAGAGACAGTAGATCTAGCTGGTCTGTCATAATATAATAGACACAGTAGATCTGGCTGGTCTGTTATAATATAATAGAGACAGTAGATCTAGCTGGTCTGTCATAATACAATAGAGACAGTAGATTTAGCTGCTCTGTCATACCATAATAGAGACATAGAGACAGTAGATTTAGCTGCACTGTCATACCATAATAGAGACATAGAGACAGTAGATTTAGCTGGTCTGTCATAATATAATAGAGACAGTATATCTACCTGGTCTGTCATTTTATAATAGAGACAGTAGATCTAGCTGGTCTGTCATAATATAATAGAGACAGTAGATCTAGCTGGTCTGTCATAATATAATAGCGACAGTAGATCTAGCTGGTCTGTCATAGTATAATAGGGACAGTAGATCTACCTGGTCTGTCAAAATATAATAGAGACAGTAGATCTAGCTGGTCTGTCATAATATAATAGAGACAGTAGATCTACCTGGTCTGTCAAAATATAATAGAGACAGTAGATTTAGTTGGTCTGTCATAATATAATAGAGACACTAGATCTAGCTGGTCTGTCATAATATAATAGAGATAGTAGATCTAGCTGGTCTGTCATAATACAATAGAGACAGTAGATCTAGCTGGTCTGTCATAATGTCATATTATAATTGAGACAATAGATCTAGCTGGTCTGTCATAATATAGAGACAGTAGATCTAGCCGGTCTGTCATATTATAATAGAGACAATAGATCTAGCTGGTCTGTCATATTATAATAGAGACAATTGATCTAGCTGGTCTGTCATAATACAATAGCGAGAATAGATCTAGCTGGTCTGTCAAAATATAATAGAGACAGTATATCGACCTGGTCTGTCATAATATAATAGAGACAGTATATCGACCTGGTCTGTCATAATACAGAAGAGACAGTAGATCTAGCTGGTCTGTCATAATATAATAGACACAGTAGATCTGGCTGGTCTGTTATAATATAATAGAGACAGTAGATCTAGCTGGTCTGTCATAATACAATAGAGACAGTAGATTTAGCTGCTCTGTCATACCATAATAGAGACATAGAGACAGTAGATTTAGCTGCTCTGTCATACCATAATAGAGACATAGAGACAGTAGATTTAGCTGGTCTGTCATAATATAATAGAGACAGTATATCTACCTGGTCTGTCATTTTATAATAGAGACAGTAGATCTAGCTGGTCTGTCATAATATAATAGAGACAGTAGATCTAGCTGGTCTGTCATAATATAATAGCGACAGTAGATCTAGCTGGTCTGTCATAGTATAATAGGGACAGTAGATCTACCTGGTCTGTCAAAATATAATAGAGACAGTAGATCTAGCTGGTCTGTCATAATATAATAGAGACAGTAGATCTACCTGGTCTGTCAAAATATAATAGAGACAGTAGATTTAGTTGGTCTGTCATAATATAATAGAGACACTAGATCTAGCTGGTCTGTCATAATATAATAGAGATAGTAGATCTAGCTGGTCTGTCATAATACAATAGAGACAGTAGATCTAGCTGGTCTGTCATAATGTCATATTATAATTGAGACAATAGATCTAGCTGGTCTGTCATAATATAGAGACAGTAGATCTAGCCGGTCTGTCATATTATAATAGAGACAATAGATCTAGCTGGTCTGTCATATTATAATAGAGACAATTGATCTAGCTGGTCTGTCATAATACAATAGCGAGAATAGATCTCGCTGGTCTGTCATTTTATAATGGAGTCGGTATATCTACCTGGTCTCTCATAATATAATAGAGACAGTAGATCTAGTTGGTCTGTCATAATACAATAGAGACAGTAGATCTAGCTGGTCTGTCATAATAAAATAGACAGTATATCTAGCTGGTCTGTCATAATGGTCTGTCATAATGGCCTGGTCTGTCATAATATAATAGAGACAGTATATCGACCTGGTCTGTCATAATACAGAAGAGACAGTAGATCTAGCTGGTCTGTCAAAATATAATAGAGACAGTAGATCTAGCTGGTCTGTCATAATATAATAGAGACAGTATATCGACCTGGTCTGTCATAATACAGAAGAGACAGTAGATCTAGCTGGTCTGTCATAATACAATAGAGACAGTAGATCTAGCTGGTCTGTCATAATATAATAGAGACAGTAGATCTAGCCGGTCTGTCATATTATAATAGAGACAATAGATCTAGCTGGTCTGTCATATTATAATAGAGACAATTGATCTAGCTGGTCTGTCATAATGCAATAGCGAGAATAGATCTAGCTGGTCTGTCAAAATATAATAGAGACAGTATATCGACCTGGTCTGTCATAATATAATAGAGACAGTATATCGACCTGGTCTGTCATAATACTGAAGAGACAGTAGATCTAGCTGGTCTGTCATAATATAATAGAGACAGTAGATCTAGCTGGTCTGTCATAATATAATAGAGACAGTAGATCTAGCTGGTCTGTCATAATATAATAGAGACAGTAGATCTAGCTGGTCTGTCATAGTATAACAGGGACAGTATATCTACCTGGTCTGTCATTTTATAATAGAGACAGTAGATCTAGCTGGTCTGTCATAATATAGAGACAGTAGATCTAGCTGGTCTGTCATAGTATAATAGAGACAGTAGATCTACCTTGTCTGTCAAAATATAATAGAGACAGTAGATTTAGTTGGTCTGTCATAATATAATAGAGACACTAGATCTAGCTGGTCTGTCATAATATAATTGAGATAGTAGATCTAGCTGGTCTGTCATAATACAATAGAGACAGTAGATCTAGCTGGTCTGTCATAATGTCATATTATATTTGAGACAATAGATCTAGCTGGTCTGTCATAATATAATAGAGACAGTAGATCTAGCCGGTCTGTCATATTATAATAGAGACAATAGATCTAGCTGGTCTGTCATATTATAATAGAGACAATTGATCTAGCTGGTCTGTCATAATACAATAGCGAGAATAGATCTAGCTGGTCTGTCATAATATAATAGACACAGTAGATCTAGCTGGTCTGTTATAATATAATAGAGACAGTAGATCTAGCTGGTCTGTCATAATACAATAGAGACAGTAGATCTAGCTGGTCTGTCATAATACAATAGAGACAGTAGATTTAGCTGCTCTGTCATACCATAATAGAGACATAGAGACAGTAGATTTAGCTGGTCTGTCATAATATAATAGAGACAGTAGATCAAATCAAATCAAATGTATTTATATAGCCCTTCGTACATCAGCTGATATCTCAAAGTGCTGTACAGAAACCCAGCCTAAAACCCCAAACAGCAAACAATGCAGGTGTAAAAGCACGGTGGCTAGGAAAAACTCCCTAGAAATTCCAAAACCTAGGAAGAAACCTAGAGAGGAACCGGGCTATGTGGGGTGGCCAGTCCTCTTCTGGCTGTGCCGGGTAGAGATTATAACAGAACATGACCAAGATGTTCAAATGTTCATAAATGACCAGCATGGTCGAATAATAATAAGGCAGAACAGTTGAAACTGGAGCAGCAGCACAGTCAGGTGGACTGGGGACAGCAAGGAGCCATCATGTCAGGTAGTCCTGGGGCACGGTCCTAGGGCTCAGGTCCGCCGAGAGAGAGAAAGAAAGAGAGAATTAGAGAGAGCATATGTGGGGTGGCCAGTCCTCTTCTGGCTGTGCCGGGTGGAGATTATAACAGAACGTGGCCAAGATGTTCAAATGTTCATAAATGACCAGCATGGTTGAATAATAGTAAGGCAGAACAGTTGAAACTGGAGCAGCAGCATGGCCAGGTGGACTGGGGACAGCAAGGAGTCATCATGTCAGGTAGTCCTGGGGCATGGTCCTAGGGCTCAGGTCCTCCGAGAGAGAGAAAGAAAGAGAGAAGGAAAGAATTACAGAACGCACACTTAGATTCACACAGGACACCGAATAGGACAGGAGAAGTACTCCAGATATAACAAACTGACCCTAGCCCCCCGACACATAAACTACTGCAGAATAAATACTGGAGGCTGAGACAGGAGTAGATCTAGCTGGTCTGTCATAATATAATAGAGACAGTAGATCTAGCTGGTCTGTCATAATATAATAGAGACAGTATACCGGCCTGGTCTGTCATAATATAATAGAGACAGTATATCGACCTGGTCTGTCATAATACAGAAGAGACAGTAGATCTAGCTGGTCTGTCAAAATATAATAGAGACAATAGATCTAGCTGGTCTGTCATAATATAATAGAGACAGTATATCGACCTGGTCTGTCATAATACAGAAGAGACAGTAGATCTAGCTGGTCTGTCATAATACAATAGAGACAGTAGATCTAGCTGGTCTGTCATAATATAATAGAGACAGTACATCTAGCCGTTCTGTCATATTATAATAGAGACAATAGATCTAGCTGGTCTGTCATATTATAATAGAGACAATTGATCTAGTGGGTCTGTCATAATACAATAGCGAGAATAGATCTAGCTGGTCTGTCATAATATAATAGAGACAGTATATCGACCTGGTCTGTCATAATACAGAAGAGACAGTAGATCTAGCTGGTCTGTTATAATATAATAGAGACAGTAGATCTAGCTGGTCTGTCATAATACAATAGAGACAGTAGATTTAGCTGCTCTGTCATACCATAATAGAGACATAGAGACAGTAGATTTAGCTGCTCTGTCATACCATAATAGAGACATAGAGACAGTAGATTTAGCTGCTCTGTCATACCATAATAGAGACATAGAGACAGTAGATTTAGCTGGTCTGTCATAATATAATAGAGACAGTATATCTACCTTGTCTGTCATTTTATAATATAGACAGTAGATCTAGCTGGTCTGTCATAATATAATAGAGACAGTAGATCTAGCTGGTCTGTCATAATATAATATAGACAGTATATCGGCCTGGTCTGTCATAATATAATAGAGACAGTATATCGACCTGGTCTGTCATAATACAGAAGAGACAGTAGATCTAGCTGGTCTGTCAAAATATAATAGAGACAGTAGATCTAGCTGGTCTGTCATAATATAATAGAGACAGTATATCGACCTGGTCTGTCATAATACAGAAGAGACAGTAGATCTAGCTGGTCTGTCATAATACAATAGAGACAGTAGATCTAGCTGGTCTGTCATAATATAATAGAGACAGTAGATCTAGCCGGTCTGTCATATTATAATAGAGACAATAGATCTAGCTGGTCTGTCATATTATAATAGAGACAATTGATCTAGCTGGTCTGTCATAATATAATAGAGACAGTAGATCTAGCTGGTCTGTCATAATATAATAGAGACAGTATATCGGCCTGGTCTGTCATAATATAATAGAGACAGTATATCGACCTGGTCTGTCATAATACAGAAGAGACGGTAGATCTAGCTGGTCTGTCATAATATAATAGACACAGTAGATCTAGCTGGTCTGTCATAATACAATAGAGACAGTAGATTTAGCTGCTCTGTCATACCATAATAGAGACATAGAGACAGTAGATTTAGCTGCTCTGTCATACCATAATAGAGACATAGAGACAGTAGATTTAGCTGGTCTGTCATAATATAATAGAGACAGTATATCTACCTGGTCTGTCATTTTATAATAGAGACAGTAGATCTAGCTGGTCTGTCATAATATAATAGAGACAGTAGATCTAGCTGGTCTGTCATAATATAATAGAGACAGTAGATCTAGCTGGTCTGTCATAGTATAATAGGGACAGTATATCTACCTGGTCTGTCATTTTATAATAGAGACAGTAGATCTAGCTGGTCTGTCATAATATAATAGAGACAGTAGATCTAGCTGGTCTGTCATAGTATAATAGAGACAGTAGATCTACCTTGTCTGTCATTTTATAATAGAGACAGTAGATTTAGTTGGTCTGTCATAATATAATAGAGACACTAGATCTAGCTGGTCTGTCATAATATAATTGAGATAGTAGATCTAGCTGGTCTGTCATAATACAATAGAGACAGTAGATCTAGCTGGTCTGTCATAATGTCATATTATAATTGAGACAATAGATCTAGCTGGTCTGTCATATTATAATAGAGACAATAGATCTAGCTGGTCTGTCATATTATAATAGAGACAATTGATCTAGCTGGTCTGTCATAATACAATAGCGAGAATAGATCTAGCTGGTCTGTCATTTTATAATGGAGTCGGTATATCTACCTGGTCTCTCATAATATAATAGACACAGTAGATCTAGCTGGTCTGTCATAATATAATAGAGACAGTAGATCTAGCTGGTCTGTCATAATAAAATAGACAGTATATCTAGCTGGTCTGTCATAATATAATAGACAGTAGATCTAGCTGGTCTGTCATAATATAATAGACACAGTAGATCTAGCTGGTCTGTCATAATATAATAGAGACAGTATATCTACCTGGTCTGTCATAATATAATAGAGACAGTATATTGACCTGGTCTGTCATAATATAATAGAGACAGTATATCGACCTGGTCTGTCATAATACAGAAGAGACAGTAGATCTAGCTGGTCTGTCATAATATAATAGACACAGTAGATCTAGCTGGTCTGTTATAATATAATAGAGACAGTAGATCTAGCTGGTCTGTCATAATATAATAGACACAGTAGATCTAGCTGGTCTGTTATAATATAATAGAGACAGTAGATCTAGCTGGTCTGTCATAATACAATAGAGACAGTAGATCTAGCTGGTCTGTCATAATACAATAGAGACAGTAGATTTAGCTGCTCTGTCATACCATAATAGAGACATAGAGACAGTAGATTTAGCTGCTCTGTCATACCATAATAGAGACATAGAGACAGTAGATTTAGCTGGTCTGTCATAATATAATAGAGACAGTATATCTACCTGGTCTGTCATAATATAATAGAGACAGTAGATCTAGCTGGTCTGTCATAATATAATAGAGACAGTAGATCTAGCTGGTCTGTCATAGTATAATAGAGACAGTAGATCTAGCTGGTCTGTCATAATATAATAGAGACAGTAGATCTACCTGGTCTGTCAAAATATAATAGAGACAGTATATTTAGTTGGTCTGTCATAATATAATAGAGACACTAGATCTAGCTGGTCTGTCATAATATAATAGAGATAGTAGATCTAGCTGGTCTGTCATAATACAATAGAGACAGTAGATCTAGCTGGTCTGTCATAATGTCATATTATAATTGAGACAATAGATCTAGCTGGTCTCTCATAATATAATAGAGACAGTAGATCTAGCCGGTCTGTCATATTATAATAGAGACAATAGATCTAGCTGGTCTGTCATATTATAATAGAGACAATTGATCTAGCTGGTCTGTCATAATACAATAGCGAGAATAGATCTAGCTGGTCTGTCATAATATAATAGAGACAGTATATCGACCTGGTCTGTCATAATACAGAAGAGACAGTAGATCTAGCTGGTCTGTCATAATATAATAGACACAGTAGATCTGGCTGGTCTGTTATAATATAATAGAGACAGTAGATCTAGCTGGTCTGTCATAATACAATAGAGACAGTAGATTTAGCTGCTCTGTCATACCATAATAGAGACATAGAGACAGTAGACTTAGCTGCTCTGTCATACCTTAATAGAGACATAGAGACAGTAGATTTAGCTGCTCTGTCATACCATAATAGAGACATAGAGACAGTAGATTTAGCTGGTCTGTCATAATATAATAGAGACAGTATATCTACCTGGTCTGTCATTTTATAATAGAGACAGTAGATCTAGCTGGTCTGTCATAATATAATAGAGACAGTAGATCTAGCTGGTCTGTCATAATATAATAGAAACAGTATATCGACCTGGTCTGTCATAATACAGAAGAGACAGTAGATCTAGCTGGTCTGTCAAAATATAATAGAGACAATAGATCTAGCTGGTCTGTCATATTATAATAGAGACAATTGATCTAGCTGGTCTGTCATAATACAATAGCGAGAATAGATCTAGCTGGTCTGTCATTTTATAATGGAGTCGGTATATCTACCTGGTCTCTCATAATATAATAGAGACAGTAGATCTAGCTGGTCTGTCATAATACAATAGAGACATTAGATCTAGCTGGTCTGTCATAATAAAATAGACCGTATATCTAGCTGGTCTGTCATAATATAATAGACAGTAGATCTAGCTGGTCTGTCATAATATAATAGACACAGTAGATCTAGCTGGTCTGTCATAATACAATAGAGACAGTAGATCTAGCTGGTCTGTCATAATACAATAGAGACAGTAGATTTAGCTGCTCTGTCATACCATAATAGAGACATAGAGACAGTAGATTTAGCTGCTCTGTCATACCATAATAGAGACATAGAGACAGTAGATTTAGCTGGTCTGTCATAATATAATAGAGACAGTATATCTACCTGGTCTGTCATAATATAATAGAGACAGTAGATCTAGCTGGTCTGTCATAATATAATAGAGACAGTAGATCTAGCTGGTCTGTCATAGTATAATAGAGACAGTAGATCTAGCTGGTCTGTCATAATATAATAGAGACAGTAGATCTACCTGGTCTGTCAAAATATAATAGAGACAGTAGATTTAGTTGGTCTGTCATAATATAATAGAGACACTAGATCTAGCTGGTCTGTCATAATATAATAGAGATAGTAGATCTAGCTGGTCTGTCATAATACAATAGAGACAGTAGATCTAGCTGGTCTGTCATAATGTCATATTATAATTGAGACAATAGATCTAGCTGGTCTGTCATAATATAATAGAGACAGTAGATCTAGCCGGTCTGTCATATTATAATAGAGACAATAGATCTAGCTGGTCTGTCATATTATAATAGAGACAATTGATCTAGCTGGTCTGTCATAATACAATAGCGAGAATAGATCTAGCTGGTCTGTCATAATATAATAGAGACAGTATATCGACCTGGTCTGTCATAATACAGAAGAGACAGTAGATCTAGCTGGTCTGTCATAATATAATAGACACAGTAGATCTGGCTGGTCTGTTATAATATAATAGAGACAGTAGATCTAGCTGGTCTGTCATAATACAATAGAGACAGTAGATTTAGCTGCTCTGTCATACCATAATAGAGACATAGAGACAGTAGATTTAGCTGCTCTGTCATACCATAATAGAGACATAGAGACAGTAGATTTAGCTGCTCTGTCATACCATAATAGAGACATAGAGACAGTAGATTTAGCTGGTCTGTCATAATATAATAGAGACAGTATATCTACCTGGTCTGTCATTTTATAATAGAGACAGTAGATCTAGCTGGTCTGTCATAATATAATAGAGACAGTAGATCTAGCTGGTCTGTCATAATATAATAGAAACAGTATATCGACCTGGTCTGTCATAATACAGAAGAGACAGTAGATCTAGCTGGTCTGTCAAAATATAATAGAGACAGTAGATCTAGCTGGTCTGTCATAATATAATAGAGACAGTATATCGACCTGGTCTGTCATAATACAGAAGAGACAGTAGATCTAGCTGGTCTGTCATAATACAATAGAGACAGTAGATCTAGCTGGTCTGTCATAATATAATAGAGACAGTAGATCTAGCCGGTCTGTCATATTATAATAGAGACAATAGATCTAGCTGGTCTGTCATATTATAATAGAGACAATTGATCTAGCTGGTCTGTCATAATACAATAGCGAGAATAGATCTAGCTGGTCTGTCAAAATATAATAGAGACAGTATATCGACCTGGTCTGTCATAATATAATAGAGACAGTATATCGACCTGGTCTGTCATAATACTGAAGAGACAGTAGATCTAGCTGGTCTGTCATAATATAATAGAGACAGTAGATCTAGCTGGTCTGTCATAATACAATAGAGACAGTATATTTAGCTGCTCTGTCATACCATACTAGAGACATAGAGACAGTAGATTTAGCTGCTCTGTCATACCATACTAGAGACATAGAGACAGTAGATTTAGCTGGTCTGTCATAATATAATAGAGACAGTATATCTACCTGGTCTGTCATTTTATAATAGAGACAGTAGATCTAGCTGGTCTGTCATAATGTAATAGAGACAGTAGATCTAGCTGGTCTGTCATAATATAATAGAGACAGTAGATCTAGCTGGTCTGTCATAGTATAATAGGGACAGTATATCTACCTGGTCTGTCATTTTATAATAGAGACAGTAGATCTAGCTGGTCTGTCATAATATAATAGAGACACTAGATCTAGCTGGTCTGTCATAATATAATAGAGACACTAGATCTAGCTGGTCTGTCATAATATAATAGAGATAGTAGATCTAGCTGGTCTGTCATAATATAATAGAGACAGTAGATCTAGCTGGTCTGTCATAGTATAATAGGGACAGTAGATCTACCTGGTCTGTCAAAATATAATAGAGACAGAAGATCTAGCTGGTCTGTCATAATATAATAGAGACAGTAGATCTACCTGGTCTGTCAAAATATAATAGAGACAGTAGATTTAGTTGGTCTGTCATAATATAATAGAGACACTAGATCTAGCTGGTCTGTCATAATATAATAGAGATAGTAGATCTAGCTGGTCTGTCATAATATAATAGACAGTAGATCTAGCTGGTCTGTCATAATATAATAGACACAGTAGATCTAGCTGGTCTGTCATAATATAATAGAGACAGTATATCTACCTGGTCTGTCATAATATAATAGAGACAGTATATCGACCTGGTCTGTCATAATATAATAGAGACAGTATATCTACCTGGTCTGTCATAATACAGAAGAGACAGTAGATCTAGCTGGTCTGTCATAATATAATAGAGACAGTAGATCTAGCTGGTCTGTCATAATATAATAGAGACAGTATATCGGCCTGGTCTGTCATAATATAATAGAGACATTATATCGACCTGGTCTGTCATAATACAGAAGAGACAGTAGATCTAGCTGGTCTGTCATAGTATAATAGACACAGTAGATCTAGCTGGTCTGTTATAATATAATAGAGACAGTAGATCTAGCTGGTCTGTCATAATACAATAGAGACAGTAGATCTAGCTGGTCTGTCATAATACATTAGAGACAGTAGATTTAGCTGCTCTGTCATACCATAATAGAGACATAGAGACAGTAGATTTAGCTGGTCTGTCATAATATAATAGAGACAGTATATCTACCTGGTCTGTCATTTTATAATAGAGACAGTAGATCTAGCTGGTCTGTCATAATATAATAGAGACAGTAGATCTAGCTGGTCTGTCATAGTATAATAGGGTCAGTAGATCTACCTGGTCTGTCAAAATATAATAGAGACAGTAGATCTAGCTGGTCTGTCATAATATAATAGAGACAGTAGATCTACCTGGTCTGTCAAAATATAATAGAGACAGTAGATTTAGTTGGTGTGTCATAATATAATAGAGACACTAGATCTAGCTGGTCTGTCATAATATAATAGAGATAGTAGATCTAGCTGGTCTGTCATAATACAATAGAGACAGTAGATTTAGCTGCCCTGTCATACCACAATAGAGACATAGAGACAGTAGATCTAGCTGGTCTGTCATAATATAATAGAGACAGTAGATCTAGCTGGTCTGTCATAGTATAATAGGGACAGTAGATCTACCTGGTCTGTCAAAATATAATAGAGACAGAAGATCTAGCTGGTCTGTCATAATATAATAGAGACAGTAGATCTACCTGGTCTGTCAAAATATAATAGAGACAGTAGATTTAGTTGGTCTGTCATAATATAATAGAGACACTAGATCTAGCTGGTCTGTCATAATATAATAGAGATAGTAGATCTAGCTGGTCTGTCATAATACAATAGAGACAGTAGATCTAGCTGGTCTGTCATAATGTCATATTATAATTGAGACAATAGATCTAGCTGTTCTGTCATAATATAATAGAGACAGTAGATCTAGCCGGTCTGTCATATTATAATAGAGACAATAGATCTAGCTGGTCTGTCATATTATACTAGAGACAATTGATCTAGCTGGTCTGTCATAATACAATAGCGAGAATAGATCTAGCTGGTCTGTCATTTTATAATGGAGTCGGTATATCTACCTGGTCTCTCATAATATAATAGAGACAGTATATCTACCTGGTCTGTCATAATATAATAGAGACAGTATATCGACCTGGTCTGTCATAATATAATAGAGACAGTATATCGACCTGGTCTGTCATAATACAGAAGAGACAGTAGATCTAGCTGGTCTGTCATAATATAATAGACACAGTAGATCTAGCTGGTCTGTCATAATATAATAGAGACAGTATATCTACCTGGTCTGTCATAATATAATAGAGACAGTATATCGACCTGGTCTGTCATAATATAATAGAGACAGTAGATTTAGCTGCTCTGTCATACCATAATAGAGACATAGAGACAGTAGATTTAGCTGGTCTGTCATAATATAATAGAGACAGTATATCTACCTGGTCTGTCATTTTATAATAGAGACAGTAGATCTAGCTGGTCTGTCATAATATAATAGAGACAGTAGATCTAGCTGGTCTGTCATAGTATAATAGGGACAGTAGATCTACCTGGTCTGTCATTTTATAATAGAGACAGTAGATCTAGCTGGTCTGTCATAATATAATAGAGACAGTAGATCTAGCTGGTCTGTCATAATATAATAGAGACAGTAGATCTAGCTGGTCTGTCATAGTATAATAGGGACAGTAGATCTACCTGGTCTGTCAAAATATAATAGAGACAGTAGATCTACCTGGTCTGTCAAAATATAATAGAGACAGTAGATTTAGTTGGTCTGTCATAATATAATAGAGACACTAGATCTAGCTGGTCTGTCATAATATAATAGAGATAGTAGATCTAGCTGGTCTGTCATAGTACAATAGAGACAGTAGATTTAGCTGCTCTGTCATACCATAATAGAGACATAGAGACAGTAGATTTAGCTGCTCTGTCATACCATAATAGAGACAGTAGATCTAGCTGGTCTGTCATAGTATAATAGGGACAGTAGATCTACCTGGTCTGTCAAAATATAATAGAGACAGAAGATCTAGCTGGTCTGTCATAATATAATAGAGACAGTAGATCTACCTGGTCTGTCAAAATATAATAGAGACAGTAGATTTAGTTGTTCTGTCATAATATAATAGAGACACTAGATCTAGCCGGTCTGTCATAATATAATAGAGATAGTAGATCTAGCTGGTCTGTCATAATACAATAGAGACAGTAGATCTAGCTGGTCTGTCATAATGTCATATTATAATTGAGACAATAGATCTAGCTGGTCTGTCATAATATAATAGAGACAGTAGATCTAGCCCGTCTGTCATATTATAATAGAGACAATAGATCTAGCTGGTCTGTCATATTATACTAGAGACAATTGATCTAGCTGGTCTGTCATAATACAATAGCGAGAATAGATCTAGCTGGTCTGTCATTTTATAATGGAGTCGGTATATCTACCTGGTCTGTCATAATATAATAGAGACAGTATATCGACCTGGTCTGTCATAATATAATAGAGACAGTATATCGACCTGGTCTGTCATAATACAGAAGAGACAGTAGATCTAGATGGTCTGTCATAATATAATAGACACAGTAGATCTAGCTGGTCTGTTATAATATAATAGAGACAGTAGATCTAGCTGGTCTGTCATAATACAATAGAGACAGTAGATCTAGCTGGTCTGTCATAATACAATAGAGACAGTAGATTTAGCTGCTCTGTCATACCATAATAGAGACATAGAGACAGTAGATTTAGCTGGTCTGTCATAATATAATAGAGACAGTATATCTACCTGGTCTGTCATTTCATAATAGAGACAGTAGATCTAGCAGGTCTGTCATAATATAATAGAGACAGTAGATCTAGCTGGTCTGTCATAATATAATAGAGACAGTAGATCTAGCTGGTCTGTCATAATATAATAGAGACAGTATATCGGCCTGGTCTGTCATAATATAATAGAGACAGTATATCGACCTGGTCTGTCATAATACAGAAGAGACAGTAGATCTAGCTGGTCTGTCATAATATAATAGACACAGTAGATCTAGCTGGTCTGTTATAATATAATAGAGACAGTAGATCTAGCTGGTCTGTCATAATACAATAGAGACAGTAGATCTAGCTGGTCTGTCATAATACAATAGAGACAGTAGATTTAGCTGCTCTGTCATACCATAATAGAGACATAGAGACAGTAGATTTAGCTGGTCTGTCATAATATAACAGAGACAGTATATATACCTGGTCTGTCATTTTATAATAGAGACAGTAGATCTAGCTGGTCTGTCATAATATAATAGAGACAGTAGATCTAGCTGGTCTGTCATAGTATAATAGGGTCAGTAGATCTACCTGGTCTGTCAAAATATAATAGAGACAGTAGATCTAGCTGGTCTGTCATAATATAATAGAGACAGTAGATCTACCTGGTCTGTCAAAATATAATAGAGACAGTAGATTTAGTTGGTCTGTCATAATATAATAGAGACACTAGATCTAGCTGGTCTGTCATAATATAATAGAGATAGTAGATCTAGCTGGTCTGTCATAATACAATAGAGACAGTAGATTTAGCTGCTCTGTCATACCATAATAGAGACATAGAGACAGTAGATCTAGCTGGTCTGTCATAATATAATAGAGACAGTAGATCTAGCTGGTCTGTCATAGTATAATAGGGACAGTAGATCTACCTGGTCTGTCAAAATATAATAGAGACAGAAGATCTAGCTGGTCTGTCATAATATAATAGAGACAGTAGATCTACCTGGTCTGTCAAAATATAGTAGAGACAGTAGATTTAGTTGGTCTGTCATAATATAATAGAGACACTAGATCTAGCTGGTCTGTCATAATATAATAGAGATAGTAGATCTAGCTGGTCTGTCATAATACAATAGAGACAGTAGATCTAGCTGGTCTGTCATAATGTCATATTATAATTGAGACAATAGATCTAGCTGTTCTGTCATAATCTAATAGAGACAGTAGATCTAGCCGGTCTGTCATATTATAATAGAGACAATTGATCTAGCTGGTCTGTCATAATACAATAGCGAGAATAGATCTAGCTGGTCTGTCATTTTATAATGGAGTCGGTATATCTACCTGGTCTCTCATAATATAATAGAGACAGTATATCTACCTGGTCTGTCATAATATAATAGAGACAGTATATCGACCTGGTCTGTCATAATATAATAGAGACAGTATATCGACCTGGTCTGTCATAATACAGAAGAGACAGTAGATCTAGCTGGTCTGTCATAATATAATAGACACAGTAGATCTAGCTGGTCTGTCATAATATAATAGAGACAGTATATCTACCTGGTCTGTCATAATATAATAGAGACAGTATATCGACCTGGTCTGTCATAATATAATAGAGACAGTAGATTTAGCTGCTCTGTCATACCATAATAGATACATAGAGACAGTAGATTTAGCTGGTCTGTCATTTTATAATAGAGACAGTAGATCTAGCTGGTCTGTCATAATATAATAGAGACAGTAGATCTAGCTGGTCTGTCATAGTATAATAGGGACAGTAGATCTACCTGGTCTGTCATTTTATAATAGAGACAGTAGATCTAGCTGGTCTGTCATAATATAATAGAGACAGTAGATCTAGCTGGTCTGTCATAATATAATAGAGACAGTATATCGGCCTGGTCTGTCATAATATAATAGAGACAGTATATCGACCTGTTCTGTCATAATACAGAAGAGACAGTAGATCTAGCTGGTCTGTCATAATATAATAGACACAGTAGATCTAGCTGGTCTGCTATAATATAATAGAGACAGTAGATCTAGCTGGTCTGTCATAATACAATAGAGACAGTAGATCTAGCTGGTCTGTCATAATACAATAGAGACAGTAGATTTAGATGCTCTGTCATACCATAATAGAGACATAGAGACAGTAGATTTAGCTGGTCTGTCATAATATAATAGAGACAGTATATCTACCTGGTCTGTCATTTTATAATAGAGACAGTAGATCTAGCTGGTCTGTCATAATATAATAGAGACAGTAGATCTAGCTGGTCTGTCATAGTATAATAGGGTCAGTAGATCTACCTGGTCTGTCAAAATATAATAGAGACAGTAGATCTAGCTGGTCTGTCATAATATAATAGAGTCAGTAGTTCTACCTGGTCTGTCAAAATATAATAGAGACAGTAGATCTAGCTGGTCTGTCATAATACAATAGAGACAGTAGATTTAGATGCTCTGTCATACCATAATAGAGACATAGAGACAGTAGATTTAGCTGGTCTGTCATAATATAATAGAGACAGTATATCTACCTGGTCTGTCATTTTATAATAGAGACAGTAGATCTAGCTGGTCTGTCATAATATAATAGAGACAGTAGATCTAGCTGGTCTGTCATAGTATAATAGGGTCAGTAGATCTACCTGGTCTGTCAAAATATAATAGAGACAGTAGATTTAGCTGCTCTGTCATACCATAATAGATACATAGAGACAGTAGATTTAGCTGGTCTGTCATAATATAATAGAGACAGTATATCTACCTGGTCTGTCATTTTATAATAGAGACAGTAGATCTAGCTGGTATGTCATAATATAATAGAGACACTAGATCTAGCTGGTCTGTCATAATATAATAGAGATAGTAGATCTAGCTGGTCTGTCATAATACAATAGAGACAGTAGATTTAGCTGCTCTGTCATACCATAATAGATACATAGAGACAGTAGATTTAGCTGGTCTGTCATAATATAATAGAGACAGTATATCTACCTGGTCTGTCATTTTATAATAGAGACAGTAGATCTAGCTGGTATGTCATAATATAATAGAGACAGTAGATCTAGCTGGTCTGTCATAGTATAATAGGGACAGTAGATCTACCTGGTCTGTCAAAATATAATAGAGACAGTAGATCTAGCTGGTCTGTCATAATATAATAGAGACAGTAGATCTACCTGGTCTGTCAAAATATAATAGAGACAGTAGATTTAGTTGGTCTGTCATAATATAATAGAGACACTAGATCTAGCTGGTCTGTCATAATATAATAGAGATAGTAGATCTAGCTGGTCTGTCATAATACAATAGAGACAGTAGATTTAGCTGCTCTGTCATACCATAATAGAGACATAGAGACAGTAGATCTAGCTGGTCTGTCATAATATAATAGAGACAGTAGATCTAGCTGGTCTGTCATAGTATAATAGGGACAGTAGATCTAACTGGTCTGTCAAAATATAATAGAGACAGTAGATCTAGCTGGTCTGTCATAATATAATAGAGACAGTAGATCTACCTGGTCTGTCATTTTATAATAGAGACAGTAGATCTAGCTGGTATGTCATAATATAATAGAGACAGTAGATCTAGCTGGTCTGTCATAGTATAATAGGGACAGTAGATCTACCTGGTCTGTCAAAATATAATAGAGACAGTAGATCTAGCTGGTCTGTCATAATATAATAGAGACAGTAGATCTACCTGGTCTGTCAAAATATAATAGAGACAGTAGATTTAGATGCTCTGTCATACCATAATAGAGACATAGAGACAGTAGATTTAGCTGGTCTGTCATAATATAATAGAGACAGTATATCTACCTGGTCTGTCATTTTATAATAGAGACAGTAGATCTAGCTGGTATGTCATAATATAATAGAGACACTAGATCTAGCTGGTCTGTCATAATATAATAGAGATAGTAGATCTAGCTGGTCTGTCATAATACAATAGAGACAGTAGATTTAGCTGCTCTGTCATACCATAATAGATACATAGAGACAGTAGATTTAGCTGGTCTGTCATAATATAATAGAGACAGTATATCTACCTGGTCTGTCATTTTATAATAGAGACAGTAGATCTAGCTGGTATGTCATAATATAATAGAGACAGTAGATCTAGCTGGTCTGTCATAGTATAATAGGGACAGTAGATCTACCTGGTCTGTCAAAATATAATAGAGACAGTAGATCTAGCTGGTCTGTCATAATATAATAGAGACAGTAGATCTACCTGGTCTGTCAAAATATAATAGAGACAGTAGATTTAGTTGGTCTGTCATAATATAATAGAGACACTAGATCTAGCTGGTCTGTCATAATATAATAGAGATAGTAGATCTAGCTGGTCTGTCATAATACAATAGAGACAGTAGATTTAGCTGCTCTGTCATACCATAATAGAGACATAGAGACAGTAGATCTAGCTGGTCTGTCATAATATAATAGAGACAGTAGATCTAGCTGGTCTGTCATAGTATAATAGGGACAGTAGATCTAACTGGTCTGTCAAAATATAATAGAGACAGTAGATCTAGCTGGTCTGTCATAATATAATAGAGACAGTAGATCTACCTGGTCTGTCATTTTATAATAGAGACAGTAGATCTAGGTGGTCTGTCATAATATAATAGAGACAGTAGATCTAGCTGGTCTGTCATAGTATAATAGGGACAGTAGATCTACCTGGTCTGTCAAAATATAATAGAGACAGTAGATCTAGCTGGTCTGTCATAATATAATAGAGACAGTAGATCTACCTGGTCTGTCAAAATATAATAGAGACAGTAGATTTAGCTGCTCTGTCATACCATAATAGAGACATAGAGACAGTAGATTTAGCTGGTCTGTCATAATATAATAGAGACAGTATATCTACCTGGTCTGTCATTTTATAATAGAGACAGTAGATCTAGCTGGTCTGTCATAGTATAATAGAGACAGTAGATCTAGCTGGTCTGTCATAATATAATAGAGATAGTAGATCTAGCTGGTCTGTCATAATACAATAGAGACAGTAGATTTAGCTGCTCTGTCATACCATAATAGATACATAGAGACAGTAGATTTAGCTGGTCTGTCATAATATAATAGAGACATATATCTACCTGGTCTGTCATTTTATAATAGAGACAGTAGATCTAGCTGGTATGTCATAATATAATAGAGACAGTATATCTAGCTGGTCTGTCATAATATAATAGAGACAGTAGATCTACCTGGTCTGTCAAAATATAATAGAGACAGTAGATCTACCTGGTCTGTCATAATATAATAGAGACAGTAGATCTACCTGGTCTGTCAAAATATAATAGAGACAGTAGATCTAGCTGGTCTGTCATAATATAATAGAGACACTAGATCTAGCTGGTCTGTCATAATATAATAGAGATAATAGATACATAGAGACAGTAGATCTAGCTGGTCTGTCATAATATAATAGAGACAGTAGATCTAGCTGGTCTGTCATAATATAATAGAGACAGTAGATCTAGCTGGTCTGTCAGAGACAGTAGATCTAGCTGGTCTGTCATAATATAATAGAGACAGTAGATCTAGCTGGTCTGTCATAGATATGGTCTGTCATAATATAATAGGACAGTAGATCTAACTGGTCTGTCATAATATAATAGAGACAGTAGATCTAGCTGGTCTGTCATAATATAATAGAGACAGTAGATCTAGCTGGTCTGTCATTTTATAATAGAGACAGTAGATCTAGCTGGTAGATTTGTCATAATATAATAGAGACAGTAGATCTAGCTGGTCTGTCATAATATAATAGAGACAGTAGATCTACCTGGTAGATCTGTCTGTCATAATATAATAGAGACAGACTAGTAGATCTACCTGGTCTGTCAAAAATATAATCTGTCAGCTGGTCTGTCATAATATAATAGAGACAGTAGATCTACCTGGTCTGTCAAATATAATAGGACAGTAGATCTAGCTGGTCTGTCAAAATATAATAGAGACAGTAGATTTAGATGCTCTGTCATACCATAATAGAGACATAGAGACAGTAGATTTAGCTGGTCTGTCATAATATAATAGAGACAGTATATCTACCTGGTCTGTCATTTTATAATAGAGACAGTAGATCTAGCTGGTATGTCATAATATAATAGAGACACTAGATCTAGCTGGTCTGTCATAATATAATAGAGATAGTAGATCTAGCTGGTCTGTCATAATACAATAGAGACAGTAGATTTAGCTGCTCTGTCATACCATAATAGATACATAGAGACAGTAGATTTAGCTGGTCTGTCATAATATAATAGAGACAGTATATCTACCTGGTCTGTCATTTTATAATAGAGACAGTAGATCTAGCTGGTCTGTCATAATATAATAGAGACAGTAGATCTAGCTGGTCTGTCATAGTATAATAGGGACAGTAGATCTACCTGGTCTGTCAAAATATAATAGAGACAGTAGATCTAGCTGGTCTGTCATAATATAATAGAGACAGTAGATCTACCTGGTCTGTCAAAATATAATAGAGACAGTAGATTTAGTTGGTCTGTCATAATATAATAGAGACAGTAGATCTAGCTGGTCTGTCATAATACAATAGAGACAGTAGATCTAGCTGGTCTGTCATAATACAATAGAGACAGTAGATTTAGCTGCTCTGTCATACCATAATAGAGACATAGAGACAGTAGATCTAGCTGGTCTGTCATAGTATAATAGGGACAGTAGATCTACCTGGTCTGTCAAAATATAATAGAGACAGTAGATTTAGTTGGTCTGTCATAATATAATAGAGACACTAGATCTAGCTGGTCTGTCATAATATAATAGAGATAGTAGATCTAGCTGGTCTGTCATAATACAATAGAGACAGTAGATTTAGCTGCTCTGTCATACCATAATAGAGACATAGAGACAGTAGATCTAGCTGGTCTGTCATAATATAATAGAGACAGTAGATCTAGCTGGTCTGTCATAGTATAATAGGGACAGTAGATCTACCTGGTCTGTCAAAATATAATAGAGACAGTAGATCTAGCTGGTCTGTCAAAATATAATAGAGACAGTAGATTTAGTTGGTCTGTCATAATATAATAGAGACACTAGATCTAGCTGGTCTGTCATAATATAATAGAGATAGTAGATCTAGCTGGTCTGTCATAATACAATAGAGACAGTAGATCTAGCTGGTCTGTCATAATATAATAGAGACAGTATATCGACCTGGTCTGTCATAATACAGAAGAGACAGTAGATCTAGCTGGTCTGTCAAAATATAATAGAGACAGTAGATCTAGCTGGTCTGTCATAATATAATAGAGACAGTATATCGACCTGGTCTGTCATAATACAGAAGAGACAGTAGATCTAGCTGGTCTGTCATAATACAATAGAGACAGTAGATCTAGCTGGTCTGTCATAATATAATAGAGACAGTAGATCTAGCCGGTCTGTCATATTATAATAGAGACAATAGATCTAGCTGGTCTGTCATATTATAATAGAGACAATTGATCTAGCTGGTCTGTCATAATACAATAGCGAGAATAGATCTAGCTGGTCTGTCAAAATATAATAGAGACAGTATATCGACCTGGTCTGTCATAATATAATAGAGACAGTATATCGACCTGGTCTGTCATAATACTGAAGAGACAGTAGATCTAGCTGGTCTGTCATAATATAATAGAGACAGTAGATCTAGCTGGTCTGTCATAATACAATAGAGACAGTATATTTAGCTGCTCTGTCATACCATACTAGAGACATAGAGACAGTAGATTTAGCTGCTCTGTCATACCATACTAGAGACATAGAGACAGTAGATTTAGCTGGTCTGTCATAATATAATAGAGACAGTATATCTACCTGGTCTGTCATTTTATAATAGAGACAGTAGATCTAGCTGGTCTGTCATAATGTAATAGAGACAGTAGATCTAGCTGGTCTGTCATAATATAATAGAGACAGTAGATCTAGCTGGTCTGTCATAGTATAATAGGGACAGTATATCTACCTGGTCTGTCATTTTATAATAGAGACAGTAGATCTAGCTGGTCTGTCATAATATAATAGAGACACTAGATCTAGCTGGTCTGTCATAATATAATAGAGACACTAGATCTAGCTGGTCTGTCATAATATAATAGAGATAGTAGATCTAGCTGGTCTGTCATAATATAATAGAGACAGTAGATCTAGCTGGTCTGTCATAGTATAATAGGGACAGTAGATCTACCTGGTCTGTCAAAATATAATAGAGACAGAAGATCTAGCTGGTCTGTCATAATATAATAGAGACAGTAGATCTACCTGGTCTGTCAAAATATAATAGAGACAGTAGATTTAGTTGGTCTGTCATAATATAATAGAGACACTAGATCTAGCTGGTCTGTCATAATATAATAGAGATAGTAGATCTAGCTGGTCTGTCATAATATAATAGACAGTAGATCTAGCTGGTCTGTCATAATATAATAGACACAGTAGATCTAGCTGGTCTGTCATAATATAATAGAGACAGTATATCTACCTGGTCTGTCATAATATAATAGAGACAGTATATCGACCTGGTCTGTCATAATATAATAGAGACAGTATATCGACCTGGTCTGTCATAATACAGAAGAGACAGTAGATCTAGCTGGTCTGTCATAATATAATAGACACAGTAGATCTAGCTGGTCTGTTATAATATAATAGAGACAGTAGATCTAGCTGGTCTGTCATAATACAATAGAGACAGTAGATCTAGCTGGTCTGTCATAATACAATAGAGACAGTAGATTTAGCTGCTCTGTCATACCATAATAGAGACATAGAGACAGTAGATTTAGCTGGTCTGTCATAATATAATAGAGACAGTATATCTACCTGGTCTGTCATTTTATAATAGAGACAGTAGATCTAGCTGGTCTGTCATAATATAATAGAGACAGTAGATCTAGCTGGTCTGTCATAATATAATAGAGACAGTATATCGGCCTGGTCTGTCATAATATAATAGAGACAGTATATCGACCTGGTCTGTCATAATTCAGAAGAGACAGTAGATCTAGCTGGTCTGTCATAATATAATAGACACAGTAGATCTAGCTGGTCTGTTATAATATAATAGAGACAGTAGATCTAGCTGGTCTGTCATAATACAATAGAGACAGTAGATCTAGCTGGTCTGTCATAATACAATAGAGACAGTCGATTTAGCTGCTCTGTCATACCATAATAGAGACATAGAGACAGTAGATTTAGCTGGTCTGTCATAATATAATAGAGACAGTATATCTACCTGGTCTGTCATTTTATAATAGAGACAGTAGATCTAGCTGGTCTGTCATAATATAATAGAGACAGTAGATCTAGCTGGTCTGTCATAGTATAATAGGGTCAGTAGATCTACCTGGTCTGTCAAAATATAATAGAGACAGTAGATCTAGCTGGTCTGTCATAATATAATAGAGACAGTAGATCTACCTGGTCTGTCAAAATATAATAGAGACAGTAGATTTAGTTGGTGTGTCATAATATAATAGAGACACTAGATCTAGCTGGTCTGTCATAATATAATAGAGATAGTAGATCTAGCTGGTCTGTCATAATACAATAGAGACAGTAGATTTAGCTGCCCTGTCATACCACAATAGAGACATAGAGACAGTAGATCTAGCTGGTCTGTCATAATATAATAGAGACAGTAGATCTAGCTGGTCTGTCATAGTATAATAGGGACAGTAGATCTACCTGGTCTGTCAAAATATAATAGAGACAGAAGATCTAGCTGGTCTGTCATAATATAATAGAGACAGTAGATCTACCTGGTCTGTCAAAATATAATAGAGACAGTAGATTTAGTTGGTCTGTCATAATATAATAGAGACACTAGATCTAGCTGGTCTGTCATAATATAATAGAGATAGTAGATCTAGCTGGTCTGTCATAATACAATAGAGACAGTAGATCTAGCTGGTCTGTCATAATGTCATATTATAATTGAGACAATAGATCTAGCTGTTCTGTCATAATATAATAGAGACAGTAGATCTAGCCGGTCTGTCATATTATAATAGAGACAATAGATCTAGCTGGTCTGTCATATTATACTAGAGACAATTGATCTAGCTGGTCTGTCATAATACAATAGCGAGAATAGATCTAGCTGGTCTGTCATTTTATAATGGAGTCGGTATATCTACCTGGTCTCTCATAATATAATAGAGACAGTATATCTACCTGGTCTGTCATAATATAATAGAGACAGTATATCGACCTGGTCTGTCATAATATAATAGAGACAGTATATCGACCTGGTCTGTCATAATACAGAAGAGACAGTAGATCTAGCTGGTCTGTCATAATATAATAGACACAGTAGATCTAGCTGGTCTGTCATAATATAATAGAGACAGTATATCTACCTGGTCTGTCATAATATAATAGAGACAGTATATCGACCTGGTCTGTCATAATATAATAGAGACAGTAGATTTAGCTGCTCTGTCATACCATAATAGATACATAGAGACAGTAGATTTAGCTGGTCTGTCATAATATAATAGAGACAGTATATCTACCTGGTCTGTCATTTTATAATAGAGACAGTAGATCTAGCTGGTCTGTCATAATATAATAGAGACAGTAGATCTAGCTGGTCTGTCATAGTATAATAGGGACAGTAGATCTACCTGGTCTGTCATTTTATAATAGAGACAGTAGATCTAGCTGGTCTGTCATAATATAATAGAGACAGTAGATCTAGCTGGTCTGTCATAATATAATAGAGACAGTAGATCTAGCTGGTCTGTCATAGTATAATAGGGTCAGTAGATCTACCTGGTCTGTCAAAATATAATAGAGACAGTAGATCTAGCTGGTCTGTCATAATATAATAGAGACAGTAGATCTACCTGGTCTGTCAAAATATAATAGAGACAGTAGATTTAGTTGGTCTGTCATAATATAATAGAGACACTAGATCTAGCTGGTCTGTCATAATATAATAGAGATAGTAGATCTAGCTGGTCTGTCATAATACAATAGAGACAGTAGATTTAGCTGCTCTGTCATACCATAATAGAGACATAGAGACAGTAGATCTAGCTGGTCTGTCATAATATAATAGAGACAGTAGATCTAGCTGGTCTGTCATAGTATAATAGGGACAGTAGATCTACCTGGTCTGTCAAAATATAATAGAGACAGAAGATCTAGCTGGTCTGTCATAATATAATAGAGACAGTAGATCTACCTGGTCTGTCAAAATATAATAGAGACAGTAGATTTAGTTGTTCTGTCATAATATAATAGAGACACTAGATCTAGCCGGTCTGTCATAATATAATAGAGATAGTAGATCTAGCTGGTCTGTCATAATACAATAGAGACAGTAGATCTAGCTGGTCTGTCATAATGTCATATTATAATTGAGACAATAGATCTAGCTGGTCTGTCATAATATAATAGAGACAGTAGATCTAGCCCGTCTGTCATATTATAATAGAGACAATAGATCTAGCTGGTCTGTCATATTATACTAGAGACAATTGATCTAGCTGGTCTGTCATAATACAATAGCGAGAATAGATCTAGCTGGTCTGTCATTTTATAATGGAGTCGGTATATCTACCTGGTCTGTCATAATATAATAGAGACAGTATATCGACCTGGTCTGTCATAATATAATAGAGACAGTATATCGACCTGGTCTGTCATAATACAGAAGAGACAGTAGATCTAGATGGTCTGTCATAATATAATAGACACAGTAGATCTAGCTGGTCTGTTATAATATAATAGAGACAGTAGATCTAGCTGGTCTGTCATAATACAATAGAGACAGTAGATCTAGCTGGTCTGTCATAATACAATAGAGACAGTAGATTTAGCTGCTCTGTCATACCATAATAGAGACATAGAGACAGTAGATTTAGCTGGTCTGTCATAATATAATAGAGACAGTATATCTACCTGGTCTGTCATTTCATAATAGAGACAGTAGATCTAGCAGGTCTGTCATAATATAATAGAGACAGTAGATCTAGCTGGTCTGTCATAATATAATAGAGACAGTAGATCTAGCTGGTCTGTCATAATATAATAGAGACAGTATATCGGCCTGGTCTGTCATAATATAATAGAGACAGTATATCGACCTGGTCTGTCATAATACAGAAGAGACAGTAGATCTAGCTGGTCTGTCATAATATAATAGACACAGTAGATCTAGCTGGTCTGTTATAATATAATAGAGACAGTAGATCTAGCTGGTCTGTCATAATACAATAGAGACAGTAGATCTAGCTGGTCTGTCATAATACAATAGAGACAGTAGATTTAGCTGCTCTGTCATACCATAATAGAGACATAGAGACAGTAGATTTAGCTGGTCTGTCATAATATAACAGAGACAGTATATATACCTGGTCTGTCATTTTATAATAGAGACAGTAGATCTAGCTGGTCTGTCATAATATAATAGAGACAGTAGATCTAGCTGGTCTGTCATAGTATAATAGGGTCAGTAGATCTACCTGGTCTGTCAAAATATAATAGAGACAGTAGATCTAGCTGGTCTGTCATAATATAATAGAGACAGTAGATCTACCTGGTCTGTCAAAATATAATAGAGACAGTAGATTTAGTTGGTCTGTCATAATATAATAGAGACACTAGATCTAGCTGGTCTGTCATAATATAATAGAGATAGTAGATCTAGCTGGTCTGTCATAATACAATAGAGACAGTAGATTTAGCTGCTCTGTCATACCATAATAGAGACATAGAGACAGTAGATCTAGCTGGTCTGTCATAATATAATAGAGACAGTAGATCTAGCTGGTCTGTCATAGTATAATAGGGACAGTAGATCTACCTGGTCTGTCAAAATATAATAGAGACAGAAGATCTAGCTGGTCTGTCATAATATAATAGAGACAGTAGATCTACCTGGTCTGTCAAAATATAGTAGAGACAGTAGATTTAGTTGGTCTGTCATAATATAATAGAGACACTAGATCTAGCTGGTCTGTCATAATATAATAGAGATAGTAGATCTAGCTGGTCTGTCATAATACAATAGAGACAGTAGATCTAGCTGGTCTGTCATAATGTCATATTATAATTGAGACAATAGATCTAGCTGTTCTGTCATAATCTAATAGAGACAGTAGATCTAGCCGGTCTGTCATATTATAATAGAGACAATTGATCTAGCTGGTCTGTCATAATACAATAGCGAGAATAGATCTAGCTGGTCTGTCATTTTATAATGGAGTCGGTATATCTACCTGGTCTCTCATAATATAATAGAGACAGTATATCTACCTGGTCTGTCATAATATAATAGAGACAGTATATCGACCTGGTCTGTCATAATATAATAGAGACAGTATATCGACCTGGTCTGTCATAATACAGAAGAGACAGTAGATCTAGCTGGTCTGTCATAATATAATAGACACAGTAGATCTAGCTGGTCTGTCATAATATAATAGAGACAGTATATCTACCTGGTCTGTCATAATATAATAGAGACAGTATATCGACCTGGTCTGTCATAATATAATAGAGACAGTAGATTTAGCTGCTCTGTCATACCATAATAGATACATAGAGACAGTAGATTTAGCTGGTCTGTCATTTTATAATAGAGACAGTAGATCTAGCTGGTCTGTCATAATATAATAGAGACAGTAGATCTAGCTGGTCTGTCATAGTATAATAGGGACAGTAGATCTACCTGGTCTGTCATTTTATAATAGAGACAGTAGATCTAGCTGGTCTGTCATAATATAATAGAGACAGTAGATCTAGCTGGTCTGTCATAATATAATAGAGACAGTATATCGGCCTGGTCTGTCATAATATAATAGAGACAGTATATCGACCTGTTCTGTCATAATACAGAAGAGACAGTAGATCTAGCTGGTCTGTCATAATATAATAGACACAGTAGATCTAGCTGGTCTGCTATAATATAATAGAGACAGTAGATCTAGCTGGTCTGTCATAATACAATAGAGACAGTAGATCTAGCTGGTCTGTCATAATACAATAGAGACAGTAGATTTAGATGCTCTGTCATACCATAATAGAGACATAGAGACAGTAGATTTAGCTGGTCTGTCATAATATAATAGAGACAGTATATCTACCTGGTCTGTCATTTTATAATAGAGACAGTAGATCTAGCTGGTCTGTCATAATATAATAGAGACAGTAGATCTAGCTGGTCTGTCATAGTATAATAGGGTCAGTAGATCTACCTGGTCTGTCAAAATATAATAGAGACAGTAGATCTAGCTGGTCTGTCATAATATAATAGAGTCAGTAGTTCTACCTGGTCTGTCAAAATATAATAGAGACAGTAGATCTAGCTGGTCTGTCATAATACAATAGAGACAGTAGATTTAGATGCTCTGTCATACCATAATAGAGACATAGAGACAGTAGATTTAGCTGGTCTGTCATAATATAATAGAGACAGTATATCTACCTGGTCTGTCATTTTATAATAGAGACAGTAGATCTAGCTGGTCTGTCATAATATAATAGAGACAGTAGATCTAGCTGGTCTGTCATAGTATAATAGGGTCAGTAGATCTACCTGGTCTGTCAAAATATAATAGAGACAGTAGATTTAGCTGCTCTGTCATACCATAATAGATACATAGAGACAGTAGATTTAGCTGGTCTGTCATAATATAATAGAGACAGTATATCTACCTGGTCTGTCATTTTATAATAGAGACAGTAGATCTAGCTGGTATGTCATAATATAATAGAGACACTAGATCTAGCTGGTCTGTCATAATATAATAGAGATAGTAGATCTAGCTGGTCTGTCATAATACAATAGAGACAGTAGATTTAGCTGCTCTGTCATACCATAATAGATACATAGAGACAGTAGATTTAGCTGGTCTGTCATAATATAATAGAGACAGTATATCTACCTGGTCTGTCATTTTATAATAGAGACAGTAGATCTAGCTGGTATGTCATAATATAATAGAGACAGTAGATCTAGCTGGTCTGTCATAGTATAATAGGGACAGTAGATCTACCTGGTCTGTCAAAATATAATAGAGACAGTAGATCTAGCTGGTCTGTCATAATATAATAGAGACAGTAGATCTACCTGGTCTGTCAAAATATAATAGAGACAGTAGATTTAGTTGGTCTGTCATAATATAATAGAGACACTAGATCTAGCTGGTCTGTCATAATATAATAGAGATAGTAGATCTAGCTGGTCTGTCATAATACAATAGAGACAGTAGATTTAGCTGCTCTGTCATACCATAATAGAGACATAGAGACAGTAGATCTAGCTGGTCTGTCATAATATAATAGAGACAGTAGATCTAGCTGGTCTGTCATAGTATAATAGGGACAGTAGATCTAACTGGTCTGTCAAAATATAATAGAGACAGTAGATCTAGCTGGTCTGTCATAATATAATAGAGACAGTAGATCTACCTGGTCTGTCATTTTATAATAGAGACAGTAGATCTAGCTGGTATGTCATAATATAATAGAGACAGTAGATCTAGCTGGTCTGTCATAGTATAATAGGGACAGTAGATCTACCTGGTCTGTCAAAATATAATAGAGACAGTAGATCTAGCTGGTCTGTCATAATATAATAGAGACAGTAGATCTACCTGGTCTGTCAAAATATAATAGAGACAGTAGATTTAGATGCTCTGTCATACCATAATAGAGACATAGAGACAGTAGATTTAGCTGGTCTGTCATAATATAATAGAGACAGTATATCTACCTGGTCTGTCATTTTATAATAGAGACAGTAGATCTAGCTGGTATGTCATAATATAATAGAGACACTAGATCTAGCTGGTCTGTCATAATATAATAGAGATAGTAGATCTAGCTGGTCTGTCATAATACAATAGAGACAGTAGATTTAGCTGCTCTGTCATACCATAATAGATACATAGAGACAGTAGATTTAGCTGGTCTGTCATAATATAATAGAGACAGTATATCTACCTGGTCTGTCATTTTATAATAGAGACAGTAGATCTAGCTGGTATGTCATAATATAATAGAGACAGTAGATCTAGCTGGTCTGTCATAGTATAATAGGGACAGTAGATCTACCTGGTCTGTCAAAATATAATAGAGACAGTAGATCTAGCTGGTCTGTCATAATATAATAGAGACAGTAGATCTACCTGGTCTGTCAAAATATAATAGAGACAGTAGATTTAGTTGGTCTGTCATAATATAATAGAGACACTAGATCTAGCTGGTCTGTCATAATATAATAGAGATAGTAGATCTAGCTGGTCTGTCATAATACAATAGAGACAGTAGATTTAGCTGCTCTGTCATACCATAATAGAGACATAGAGACAGTAGATCTAGCTGGTCTGTCATAATATAATAGAGACAGTAGATCTAGCTGGTCTGTCATAGTATAATAGGGACAGTAGATCTAACTGGTCTGTCAAAATATAATAGAGACAGTAGATCTAGCTGGTCTGTCATAATATAATAGAGACAGTAGATCTACCTGGTCTGTCATTTTATAATAGAGACAGTAGATCTAGCTGGTATGTCATAATATAATAGAGACAGTAGATCTAGCTGGTCTGTCATAGTATAATAGGGACAGTAGATCTACCTGGTCTGTCAAAATATAATAGAGACAGTAGATCTAGCTGGTCTGTCATAATATAATAGAGACAGTAGATCTACCTGGTCTGTCAAAATATAATAGAGACAGTAGATTTAGATGCTCTGTCATACCATAATAGAGACATAGAGACAGTAGATTTAGCTGGTCTGTCATAATATAATAGAGACAGTATATCTACCTGGTCTGTCATTTTATAATAGAGACAGTAGATCTAGCTGGTATGTCATAATATAATAGAGACACTAGATCTAGCTGGTCTGTCATAATATAATAGAGATAGTAGATCTAGCTGGTCTGTCATAATACAATAGAGACAGTAGATTTAGCTGCTCTGTCATACCATAATAGATACATAGAGACAGTAGATTTAGCTGGTCTGTCATAATATAATAGAGACAGTATATCTACCTGGTCTGTCATTTTATAATAGAGACAGTAGATCTAGCTGGTATGTCATAATATAATAGAGACAGTAGATCTAGCTGGTCTGTCATAGTATAATAGGGACAGTAGATCTACCTGGTCTGTCAAAATATAATAGAGACAGTAGATCTAGCTGGTCTGTCATAATATAATAGAGACAGTAGATCTACCTGGTCTGTCAAAATATAATAGAGACAGTAGATTTAGTTGGTCTGTCATAATATAATAGAGACACTAGATCTAGCTGGTCTGTCATAATATAATAGAGATAGTAGATCTAGCTGGTCTGTCATAATACAATAGAGACAGTAGATTTAGCTGCTCTGTCATACCATAATAGAGACATAGAGACAGTAGATCTAGCTGGTCTGTCATAGTATAATAGGGACAGTAGATCTACCTGGTCTGTCAAAATATAATAGAGACAGTAGATTTAGTTGGTCTGTCATAATATAATAGAGACACTAGATCTAGCTGGTCTGTCAGAGATAGTAGATCTAGCTGGTCTGTCATAATATAATAGAGACAGTAGATTTAGCTGGTCTGTCATAATATAACATAGAGACAGTAGATCTAGCTGGTCTGTCATAATATAATAGAGACAGTAGATCTAGCTGGTCTGTCATAATATAATAGAGACAGTAGATCTACCTGGTCTGTCATAATATAATAGAGACAGTAGATCTAGCTGGTCTGTCAAAATATAATAGAGACAGTAGATTTAGTTGGTCTGTCATAATATAATAGAGACACTAGATCTAGCTGGTCTGTCATAATATAATAGAGATAGTAGATCTAGCTGGTCTGTCATAATACAATAGAGACAGTAGATCTAGCTGGTCTGTCATAATATAATAGAGACAGTAGATCTAGCTGGTCTGTCATATTATAATAGAGACAATAGATCTAGCTGGTCTGTCATAATATAATAGAGACAGTAGATCTAGCTGGTCTGTCATAATATAATAGAGACAGTAGATCTAGCTGGTCTGTCATAATATAATAGAGACAGTAGATCTAGCTGGTCTGTCATAATATAATAGAGACAGTAGATCTAGCTGGTCTGTCATAATATAATAGAGACAGTAGATCTAGCTGGTCTGTCATAATATAATAGAGACAGTAGATCTAGCTGGTCTGTCATAATAGAAATAGACAGTAGATAATGGTCTGTCATAATATAATAGAGACAGTAGATCTACTGGTCTGTCATAATATAATAGAGACAGTAGATCTAGCTGGTCTGTCATAATATAATAGAGACAGTAGATTTAGCTGGTCTGTCATAATATAATAGAGACAGTAGATCTAGCTGGTCTGTCATAATATAATAGAGACAGTAGATCTAGCTGGTCTGTCATAATATAATAGAGACAGTAGATCTAGCTGGTCTGTCATAATATAATAGAGACAGTAGATCTAGCTGGTCTGTCATATTATAATAGAGACAATAGATCTAGCTGGTCTGTCATATTATAATAGAGACAGTTGATCTAGCTGGTCTGTCATAATATAATAGAGACAGTAGATCTAGCTGGTCTGTCCTATTATAATAGAGACAATAGATCTAGCTGGTCTGTCATATTATAATAGAGACAATTGATCTAGCTGGTCTGTCATAATACAATAGCGAGAATAGATCGAGCTGGTCTGTCATTTATAATGGAGTCAGTATATCTACTTGGTCTCTCATAATATAATAGAGACAGTAGATCTAGCTGGTCTGACATAATACAATAGAGACAGTAGATCTAGCTGGTCTGTCATAATAAAATAGACAGTATATCTAGCTGGTCTGTCATAATATAATAGACAGTAGATCTAGCTGGTCTGTCATAATATAATAGACACAGTAGATCTAGCTGGTCTGTCATAATATAATAGAGACAGTATATCGACCTGGTCTGTCATAATATAATAGAGACAGTATATCTACCTGGTCTGTCATAATATAATAGAGACAGTATATCGACCTGGTCTGTCATAATACAGAAGAGACAGTAGATCTAGCTGGTCTGTCATAATATAATAGAGACAGTAGATCTAGCTGGTCTGTCATAATATAATAGAGACAGTAGATCTAGCTGGTCTGTCATAATATAATAGAGACAGTAGATCTAGCTGGTCTGTCATAATAAAATAGACAGTAGATCTAGCTGTTCTGTCATAATATAATAGAGATAGTAGATCTAGCTGGTCTGTCATAATACAATAGAGACAGTAGATTTAGCTGCTCTGTCATACCATAATAGAGACATAGAGACAGTAGATTTAGCTGGTCTGTCATAATATAATAGAGACAGTAGATCTACCTGGTCTGTCAAAATATAATAGAGACAGTAGATCTAGCTGGTCTGTCATAATATAATAGAGACAGTAGATCTAGCTGGTCTGTCATAATATAATAGAGACAGTAGATCTAGCTGGTCTGTCATAATATAATAGAGACAGTAGATCTAGCTGGTCTGTCATAATATAATAGAGACAGTATATCGACCTGGTCTGTCATAATACAATAGAGACAGTAGATTTAGCTGGTCTGTCATACCATAATAGAGACATAGAGACAGTAGATCTAGCTGGTCTGTCATAATATAATAGAGACAGTAGATCTAGCTGGTCTGTCATAGTATAATAGGGACAGTAGATCTACCTGGTCTGTCAAAATATAATAGAGACAGTAGATCTAGCTGGTCTGTCATAATATAATAGAGACAGTAGATCTACCTGGTCTGTCAAAATATAATAGAGACAGTAGATTTAGTTGGTCTGTCATAATATAATAGAGACACTAGATCTAGCTGGTCTGTCATAATATAATAGAGATAGTAGATCTAGCTGGTCTGTCATAATATAATAGAGACAGTAGATCTAGCTGGTCTGTCATAATGTCATATTATAATTGAGACAATAGATCTAGCTGGTCTGTCATAATATAATAGAGACAGTAGATCTAGCCGGTCTGTCATATTATAATAGAGACAATAGATCTAGCTGGTCTGTCATATTATAATAGAGACAATTGATCTAGCTGGTCTGTCATAATACAATAGCGAGAATAGATCTAGCTGGTCTGTCATTTTATAATGGAGTCGGTATATCTACCTGGTCTCTCATAATATAATAGAGACAGTAGATCTAGCTGGTCTGACATAATACAATAGAGACAGTAGATCTAGCTGGTCTGTCATAATAAAATAGACAGTATATCTAGCTGGTCTGTCATAATATAATAGACAGTAGATCTAGCTGGTCTGTCATAATATAATAGACACAGTAGATCTAGCTGGTCTGTCATAATATAATAGAGACAGTATATCGACCTGGTCTGTCATAATATAATAGAGACAGTATATCGACCTGGTCTGTCATAATATAATAGAGACAGTATATCGACCTGGTCTGTCATAATACAGAAGAGACAGTAGATCTAGCTAGTCTGTCATAATATAATAGACACAGTAGATCTAGCTGGTCTGTTATAATATAATAGAGACAGTAGATCTAGCTGGTCTGTCATAATATAATAGAGACAGTAGATCTCGCTGGTCTGTCATAATATAATGGAGACAGTATATCTACCTGGTCTGTCAAAATATAATAGAGACAGTAGATTTAGTTGGTCTGTCATAATATAATAGAGATAGTAGATCTAGCTGGTCTGTCATAATACAATAGAGACAGTAGATTTAGCTGCTCTGTCATACCATAATAGATACAAAGAGACAGTAGATTTAGCTGGTCTGTCATAATACAATAGCGAGAATAGATCGAGCTGGTCTGTCATTTTATAATGGAATCGGTATATCTACTTGGTCTCTCATAATATAATAGAGACAGTAGATCTAGCTGGTCTGACATAATACAATAGAGACAGTAGATCTAGCTGGTCTGTCATAATAAAATAGACAGTATATCTAGCTGGTCTGTCATAATATAATAGACAGTAGATCTAGCTGGTCTGTCATAATATAATAGACACAGTAGATCTAGCTGGTCTGTCATAATATAATAGAGACAGTATATATCGACCTGGTCTGTCATAATATAATAGAGACAGTATATTGACCTGGTCTGTCATAATATAATAGAGACAGTATATCGACCTGGTCTGTCATAATACAGAAGAGACAGTAGATCTAGCTGGTCTGTCATAATATAATAGACACAGTAGATCTAGCTGGTCTGTCATTTTATAATAGAGACAGTAGATTTAGCTGCTCTGTCATACCATAATAGAGATAGTAGATCTAGCTGGTCTGTCATAATAAAATAGACAGTAGATCTAGCTGTTCTGTCATAATATAATAGAGATAGTAGATCTAGCTGGTCTGTCATAATACAATAGAGACAGTAGATTTAGCTGCTCTGTCATACCATAATAGATACATAGAGACAGTAGATTTAGCTGGTCTGTCATAATATAATAGAGACAGTAGATCTACCTGGTCTGTCAAAATATAATAGAGACAGTAGATCTAGCTGGTCTGTCATAATATAATAGAGACAGTAGATCTACCTGGTCTGTCAAAATATAATAGAGACAGTAGATTTAGTTGGTCTGTCATAATATAATAGAGACACTAGATCTAGCTGGTCTGTCATAATATAATAGAGATAGTAGATCTAGCTGGTCTGTCATAATACAATAGAGACAGTAGATTTAGCTGCTCTGTCATACCATAATAGAGACATAGAGACAGTAGATCTAGCTGGTCTGTCATAATATAATAGAGACAGTAGATCTAGCTGGTCTGTCATAGTATAATAGGGACAGTAGATCTACCTGGTCTGTCAAAATATAATAGAGACAGTAGATCTAGCTGGTCTGTCATAATATAATAGAGACAGTAGATCTACCTGGTCTGTCAAAATATAATAGAGACAGTAGATTTAGTTGGTCTGTCATAATATAATAGAGACACTAGATCTAGCTGGTCTGTCATAATATAATAGAGATAGTAGATCTAGCTGGTCTGTCATAATACAATAGAGACAGTAGATCTAGCTGGTCTGTCATAATGTCATATTATAATTGAGACAATAGATCTAGCTGGTCTGTCATAATATAATAGAGACAGTAGATCTAGCCGGTCTGTCATATTATAATAGAGACAATAGATCTAGCTGGTCTGTCATATTATAATAGAGACAATTGATCTAGCTGGTCTGTCATAATACAATAGCGAGAATAGATCGAGCTGGTCTGTCATTTTATAATGGAGTCGGTATATCTACTTGGTCTCTCATAATATAATAGAGACAGTAGATCTAGCTGGTCTGACATAATACAATAGAGACAGTAGATCTAGCTGGTCTGTCATAATAAAATAGACAGTATATCTAGCTGGTCTGTCATAATATAATAGACAGTAGATCTAGCTGGTCTGTCATAATATAATAGACACAGTAGATCTAGCTGGTCTGTCATAATATAATAGAGACAGTAGATCTCGCTGGTCTGTCATAATATAATGGAGACAGTATATCTACCTGGTCTGTCAAAATATAATAGAGACAGTAGATTTAGTTGGTCTGTCATAATATAATAGAGATAGTAGATCTAGCTGGTCTGTCATAATACAATAGAGACAGTAGATTTAGCTGCTCTGTCATACCATAATAGATACAAAGAGACAGTAGATTTAGCTGGTCTGTCATAATATAATAGAGACAGTATATCTACCTGGTCTGTCATTTTATAATAGAGACAGTAGATCTAGCTGGTATGTCATAATATAATAGAGACAGTAGATCTAGCTGGTCTGTCATAGTATAATAGGGACAGTAGATCTACCTGGTCTGTCAAAATATAATAGAGACAGTAGATCTAGCTGGTCTGTCATAATACAATAGCGAGAATAGATCGAGCTGGTCTGTCATTTTATAATGGAGTCGGTATATCTACTTGGTCTCTCATAATATAATAGAGAAAGTAGATCTAGCTGGTCTGACATAATACAATAGAGACAGTAGATCTAGCTGGTCTGTCATAATAAAATAGACAGTATATCTAGCTGGTCTGTCATAATATAATAGACAGTAGATCTAGCTGGTCTGTCATAATATAATAGACACAGTAGATCTAGCTGGTCTGTCATAATATAATAGAGACAGTATATCGACCTGGTCTGTCATAATATAATAGAGACAGTATATCGACCTGGTCTGTCATAATATAATAGAGACAGTATATCGACCTGGTCTGTCATAATACAGAAGAGACAGTAGATCTAGCTGGTCTGTCATAATATAATAGACACAGTAGATCTAGCTGGTCTGTTATAATATAATAGAGACAGTAGATCTAGCTGGTCTGTCATAATATAATAGAGATAGTAGATCTAGCTGGTCTGTCATAATAAAATAGACAGTAGATCTAGCTGTTCTGTCATAATATAATAGAGATAGTAGATCTAGCTGGTCTGTCATAATACAATAGAGACAGTAGATTTAGCTGCTCTGTCATACCATAATAGATACATAGAGACAGTAGATTTAGCTGGTCTGTCATAATATAATAGAGACAGTAGATCTACCTGGTCTGTCAAAATATAATAGAGACAGTAGATCTAGCTGGTCTGTCATAATATAATAGAGACAGTAGATCTACCTGGTCTGTCAAAATATAATAGAGACAGTAGATTTAGTTGGTCTGTCATAATATAATAGAGACACTAGATCTAGCTGGTCTGTCATAATATAATAGAGATAGTAGATCTAGCTGGTCTGTCATAATACAATAGAGACAGTAGATTTAGCTGCTCTGTCATACCATAATAGAGACATAGAGACAGTAGATCTAGCTGGTCTGTCATAATATAATAGAGACAGTAGATCTAGCTGGTCTGTCATAGTATAATAGGGACAGTAGATCTACCTGGTCTGTCAAAATATAATAGAGACAGTAGATCTAGCTGGTCTGTCATAATATAATAGAGACAGTAGATCTACCTGGTCTGTCAAAATATAATAGAGACAGTAGATTTAGTTGGTCTGTCATAATATAATAGAGACACTAGATCTAGCTGGTCTGTCATAATATAATAGAGATAGTAGATCTAGCTGGTCTGTCATAATACAATAGAGACAGTAGATCTAGCTGGTCTGTCATAATGTCATATTATAATTGAGACAATAGATCTAGCTGGTCTGTCATAATATAATAGAGACAGTAGATCTAGCCGGTCTGTCATATTATAATAGAGACAATAGATCTAGCTGGTCTGTCATATTATAATAGAGACAATTGATCTAGCTGGTCTGTCACAATACAATAGCGAGAATAGATCGAGCTGGTCTGTCATTTTATAATGGAGTCGGTATATCTACTTGGTCTCTCATAATATAATAGAGACAGTAGATCTAGCTGGTCTGACATAATACAATAGAGACAGTAGATCTAGCTGGTCTGTCATAATAAAATAGACAGTATATCTAGCTGGTCTGTCATAATATAATAGACAGTAGATCTAGCTGGTCTGTCATAATATAATAGACACAGTAGATCTAGCTGGTCTGTCATAATATAATAGAGACAGTATATCGACCTGGTCTGTCATAATATAATAGAGACAGTATATCGACCTGGTCTGTCATAATACAGAAGAGACAGTAGATCTAGCTGGTCTGTCATAATATAATAGACACAGTAGATCTAGCTGGTCTGTTATAATATAATAGAGACAGTAGATCTAGCTGGTCTGTCATAATATAATAGAGACAGTAGATCTAGCTGGTCTGTCATAATATAATAGAGACAGTAGATTTAGTTGGTCTGTCATAATATAATAGAGACACTAGATCTAGCTGGTCTGTCATAATATAATAGACACAGTAGATTTAGTTGGTCTGTCATAATATAATAGAGACACTAGATCTAGCTGGTCTGTCATAATACAATAGAGACAGTAGATCTAGCTGGTCTGTCATAATGTCATATTATAATAGAGACAGTAGATCTAGCTGGTCTGTCATATTATAATAGAGACAATTGATCTAGCTGGTCTGTCATAATACAATAGCGAGAATAGATCTAGCTGGTCTGTCATTTTATAATGGAGTCGGTATATCTACCTGGTCTCTCATAATATAATAGAGACAGTAGATCTAGCTGGTCTGTCATAATAAAATAGACAGTAGATCTAGCTGGTCTGTCATAATATAATAGACAGTAGATCTAGCTGGTCTGTCATAATATAATAGACACAGTAGATCTAGCTGGTCTGTCATAATATAATAGAGACAGTATATCGACCTGGTCTGTCATAATATAATAGAGACAGTATATCGACCTGGTCTGTCATAATATAATAGAGAGTATATCGACCTGGTCTGTCATAATACAGAAGAGACAGTAGATCTACCTGGTCTGTCAAAATATAATAGAGACAGTAGATCTAGCTGGTCTGTCATAATATAATAGAGACAGTAGATCTACCTGGTCTGTCAAAATATAATAGAGACAGTAGATTTAGTTGGTCTGTCATAATATAATAGAGACACTAGATCTAGCTGGTCTGTCATAATATAATAGAGATAGTAGGTCTAGCTGGTCTGTCATAATACAATAGAGACAGTAGATCTAGCTGGTCTGTCATAATGTCATATTATAATTGAGACAATAGATCTAGCTGGTCTGTCATATTATAATAGAGACAATTGATCTAGCTGGTCTGTCATAATACAATAGCGAGAATAGATCTAGCTGGTCTGTCATTTTATAATGGAGTCGGTATATCTACCTGGTCTCTCATAATATAATAGAGACAGTAGATCTAGCTGGTCTGACATAATACAATAGAGACAGTAGATCTAGCTGGTCTGTCATAATAAAATAGACAGTATATCTAGCTGGTCTGTCATAATATAATAGACAGTAGATCTAGCTGGTCTGTCATAATATAATAGACAGAGTAGATCTAGCTGGTCTGTCATAATATAATAGAGACAGTATATCGACCTGGTCTGTCATAATATAATAGAGACAGTATATCGACCTGGTCTGTCATAATATAATAGAGACAGTATATCGACCTGGTCTGTCATAATACAGAAGAGACAGTAGATCTAGCTGGTCTGTCATAATATAATAGACACAGTAGATCTAGCTGGTCTGTTATAATATAATAGAGACAGTAGATCTAGCTGGTCTGTCATAATATAATAGAGACAGTAGATCTAGCTGGTCTGTCATAATATAATAGAGACAGTAGATTTAGTTGGTCTGTCATAATATAATAGAGACACTAGATCTAGCTGGTCTGTCATAATATAATAGACACAGTAGATTTAGTTGGTCTGTCATAATATAATAGAGACACTAGATCTAGCTGGTCTGTCATAATACAATAGAGACAGTAGATCTAGCTGGTCTGTCATAATGTCATATTATAATAGAGACAGTAGATCTAGCTGGTCTGTCATATTATAATAGAGACAATTGATCTAGCTGGTCTGTCATAATACAAAAGCGAGAATAGATCTAGCTGGTCTGTCATTTTATAATGGAGTCGGTATATCTACCTGGTCTCTCATAATATAATAGAGACAGTAGATCTAGCTGGTCTGTCATAATAAAATAGACAGTAGATCTAGCTGGTCTGTCATAATATAATAGACAGTAGATCTAGCTGGTCTGTCATAATATAATAGACACAGTAGATCTAGCTGGTCTGTCATAATATAATAGAGACAGTATATCGACCTGGTCTGTCATAATATAATAGAGACAGTATATCGACCTGGTCTGTCATAATATAATAGAGAGTATATCGACCTGGTCTGTCATAATACAGAAGAGACAGTAGATCTACCTGGTCTGTCAAAATATAATAGAGACAGTAGATCTAGCTGGTCTGTCATAATATAATAGAGACAGTAGATCTACCTGGTCTGTCAAAATATAATAGAGACAGTAGATTTAGTTGGTCTGTCATAATATAATAGAGACACTAGATCTAGCTGGTCTGTCATAATATAATAGAGATAGTAGGTCTAGCTGGTCTGTCATAATACAATAGAGACAGTAGATCTAGCTGGTCTGTCATAATGTCATATTATAATTGAGACAATAGATCTAGCTGGTCTGTCATATTATAATAGAGACAATTGATCTAGCTGGTCTGTCATAATACAATAGCGAGAATAGATCTAGCTGGTCTGTCATTTTATAATGGAGTCGGTATATCTACCTGGTCTCTCATAATATAATAGAGACAGTAGATCTAGCTGGTCTGACATAATACAATAGAGACAGTAGATCTAGCTGGTCTGTCATAATAAAATAGACAGTATATCTAGCTGGTCTGTCATAATATAATAGACAGTAGATCTAGCTGGTCTGTCATAATATAATAGACAGAGTAGATCTAGCTGGTCTGTCATAATATAATAGAGACAGTATATCGACCTGGTCTGTCATAATATAATAGAGACAGTATATCGACCTGGTCTGTCATAATATAATAGAGACAGTATATCGACCTGGTCTGTCATAATACAGAAGAGACAGTAGATCTAGCTGGTCTGTCATAATATAATAGACACAGTAGATCTAGCTGGTCTGTTATAATATAATAGAGACAGTAGATCTAGCTGGTCTGTCATAATATAATAGAGACAGTAGATCTAGCTGGTCTGTCATAATATAATAGAGACAGTATATCTACCTGGTCTGTCAAAATATAATAGAGACAGTAGATTTAGTTGGTCTGTCATAATATAATAGAGACACTAGATCTAGCTGGTCTGTCATAATATAATAGACACAGTAGATTTAGTTGGTCTGTCATAATATAATAGAGACACTAGATCTAGCTGGTCTGTCATAATATAATAGAGATAGTAGATCTAGCTGGTCTGTCATAATAAAATAGACAGTAGATCTAGCTGGTCTGTCATAATACAATAGAGACAGTAGATCTAGCTGGTCTGTCATAATGTCATATTATAATAGAGACAGTTGATCTAGCTGGTCTGTCATAATACAATAGCGAGAATAGATCTAGCTGGTCTGTCATTTTATAATGGAGTCGGTATATCTACCTGGTCTCTCATAATATAATAGAGACAGTAGATCTAGCTGGTCTGTCATAATAAAATAGACTGTAGATCTAGCTGGTCTGTCATAATATAATAGACAGTAGATCTAGCTGGTCTGTCATAATATAATAGAGACAGTAGATCTAGCTGGTCTGTCATAATATAATAGAGACAGTATATCTACCTGGTCTGTCAAAATATAATAGACAGTAGATTTAGTTGGTCTGTCATAATATAATAGAGACACTAGATCTAGCTGGTCTGTCATAATATAATAGACACAGTAGATTTAGTTGGTCTGTCATAATATAATAGAGACACTAGATCTAGCTGGTCTGTCATAATACAATAGAGACAGTAGATCTAGCTGGTCTGTCATAATGTCATATTATAATAGAGACAGTAGATCTAGCTGGTCTGTCATATTATAATAGAGACAATTGATCTAGCTGGTCTGTCATAATACAATAGCGAGAATAGATCTAGCTGGTCTGTCATTTTATAATGGAGTCGGTATATCTACCTGGTCTCTCATAATATAATAGAGACAGTAGATCTAGCTGGTCTGTCATAATAAAATAGACAGTAGATCTAGCTGGTCTGTCATAATATAATAGACAGTAGATCTAGCTGGTCTGTCATAATATAATAGACACAGTAGATCTAGCTGGTCTGTCATAATATAATAGAGACAGTATATCGACCTGGTCTGTCATAATATAACAGAGACAGTATATCGACCTGGTCTGTCATAATATAATAGAGAGTATATCGACCTGGTCTGTCATAATACAGAAGAGACAGTAGATCTAGCTGGTCTGTCATAGTATAATAGGGACAGTAGATCTACCTGGTCTGTCAAAATATAATAGAGACAGTAGATCTAGCTGGTCTGTCATAATATAATAGAGACAGTAGATCTACCTGGTCTGTCAAAATATAATAGAGACAGTAGATTTAGTTGGTCTGTCATAATATAATAGAGACACTAGATCTAGCTGGTCTTTCATAATATAATAGAGATAGTAGATCTAGCTGGTCTGTCATAATACAATAGAGACAGTAGATCTAGCTGGTCTGTCATAATGTCATATTATAATTGAGACAATAGATCTAGCTGGTCTGACATAATACAATAGAGACAGTAGATCTAGCTGGTCTGTCATAATAAAATAGACAGTATATCTAGCTGGTCTGTCATAATATAATAGACAGTAGATCTAGCTGGTCTGTCATAATATAATAGACAGAGTAGATCTAGCTGGTCTGTCATAATATAATAGAGACAGTATATCGACCTGGTCTGTCATAATATAATAGAGACAGTATATCGACCTGGTCTGTCATAATATAATAGAGACAGTATATCGACCTGGTCTGTCATAATACAGAAGAGACAGTAGATCTAGCTGGTCTGTCATAATATAATAGACACAGTAGATCTAGCTGGTCTGTTATAATATAATAGAGACAGTAGATCTAGCTGGTCTGTCATAATATAATAGAGACAGTAGATCTAGCTGGTCTGTCATAATATAATAGAGACAGTATATCTACCTGGTCTGTCAAAATATAATAGAGACAGTAGATTTAGTTGGTCTGTCATAATATAATAGAGACACTAGATCTAGCTGGTCTGTCATAATATAATAGACACAGTAGATTTAGTTGGTCTGTCATAATATAATAGAGACACTAGATCTAGCTGGTCTGTCATAATATAATAGAGATAGTAGATCTAGCTGGTCTGTCATAATAAAATAGACAGTAGATCTAGCTGGTCTGTCATAATACAATAGAGACAGTAGATCTAGCTGGTCTGTCATAATGTCATATTATAATAGAGACAGTTGATCTAGCTGGTCTGTCATAATACAATAGCGAGAATAGATCTAGCTGGTCTGTCATTTTATAATGGAGTCGGTATATCTACCTGGTCTCTCATAATATAATAGAGACAGTAGATCTAGCTGGTCTGTCATAATATAATAGACAGTAGATCTAGCTGGTCTGTCATAATATAATAGAGACAGTAGATCTAGCTGGTCTGTCATAATATAATAGAGACAGTATATCTACCTGGTCTGTCAAAATATAATAGAGACAGTAGATTTAGTTGGTCTGTCATAATATAATAGAGACACTAGATCTAGCTGGTCTGTCATAATATAATAGAGATAGTAGATCTAGCTGGTCTGTCATAATACAATAGAGACAGTAGATCTAGCTGGTCTGTCATAATGTCATATTATAATTGAGACAATAGATCTAGCTGGTCTGACATAATACAATAGAGACAGTAGATCTAGCTGGTCTGTCATAATAAAATAGACAGTATATCTAGCTGGTCTGTCATAATATAATAGACAGTAGATCTAGCTGGTCTGTCATAATATAATAGACAGAGTAGATCTAGCTGGTCTGTCATAATATAATAGAGACAGTATATCGACCTGGTCTGTCATAATATAATAGAGACAGTATATCGACCTGGTCTGTCATAATATAATAGAGACAGTATATCGACCTGGTCTGTCATAATACAGAAGAGACAGTAGATCTAGCTGGTCTGTCATAATATAATAGACACAGTAGATCTAGCTGGTCTGTTATAATATAATAGAGACAGTAGATCTAGCTGGTCTGTCATAATATAATAGAGACAGTAGATCTAGCTGGTCTGTCATAATATAATAGAGACAGTATATCTACCTGGTCTGTCAAAATATAATAGAGACAGTAGATTTAGTTGGTCTGTCATAATATAATAGAGACACTAGATCTAGCTGGTCTGTCATAATATAATAGACACAGTAGATTTAGTTGGTCTGTCATAATATAACAGAGACACTAGATCTAGCTGGTCTGTCATAATATAATAGAGATAGTAGATCTAGCTGGTCTGTCATAATAAAATAGACAGTAGATCTAGCTGGTCTGTCATAATACAATAGAGACAGTAGATCTAGCTGGTCTGTCATAATGTCATATTATAATAGAGACAGTTGATCTAGCTGGTCTGTCATAATACAATAGCGAGAATAGATCTAGCTGGTCTGTCATTTTATAATGGAGTCGGTATATCTACCTGGTCTCTCATAATATAATAGAGACAGTAGATCTAGCTGGTCTGTCATAATAAAATAGACAGTAGATCTAGCTGGTCTGTCATAATATAATAGACAGTAGATCTAGCTGGTCTGTCATAATATAATAGAGACAGTAGATCTAGCTGGTCTGTCATAATATAATAGAGACAGTATATCTACCTGGTCTGTCAAAATATAATAGAGACAGTAGATTTAGTTGGTCTGTCATAATATAATAGAGACAATTGATCTAGCTGGTCTGTCATAATACAATAGCGAGAATAGATCTAGCTGGTCTGTCATTTTATAATGGAGTCGGTATATCTACCTGGTCTCTCATAATATAATAGAGACAGTAGATCTAGCTGGTCTGACATAATACAATAGAGACAGTAGATCTAGCTGGTCTGTCATAATAAAATAGACAGTATATCTAGCTGGTCTGTCATAATATAATAGACAGTAGATCTAGCTGGTCTGTCATAATATAATAGACAGAGTAGATCTAGCTGGTCTGTCATAATATAATAGAGACAGTATATCGAGCCTGGTCTGTCATAATATAATAGAGACAGTATATCGACCTGGTCTGTCATAATATAATAGAGACAGTATATCGACCTGGTCTGTCATAATACAGAAGAGACAGTAGATCTAGCTGGTCTGTCATAATATAATAGACACAGTAGATCTAGCTGGTCTGTTATAATATAATAGAGACAGTAGATCTAGCTGGTCTGTCATAATATAATAGAGACAGTAGATCTAGCTGGTCTGTCATAATATAATAGAGACAGTATATCTACCTGGTCTGTCAAAATATAATAGAGACAGTAGATTTAGTTGGTCTGTCATAATATAATAGAGACACTAGATCTAGCTGGTCTGTCATAATATAATAGACACAGTAGATTTAGTTGGTCTGTCATAATATAATAGAGACACTAGATCTAGCTGGTCTGTCATAATATAATAGAGACAGTATATCTACCTGGTCTGTCAAAATATAATAGAGACAGTAGATCTAGTTGGTCTGTCATAATATAATAGAGACAGTAGATCTAGCTGGTCTGTCATAATATAATAGAGACAGTAGATCTAGCTGGTCTGTCATAATATAATAGAGACACTAGATCTAGCTGGTCTGTCATAATATAATAGAGATAGTATATCTACCTGGTCTGTCAAATATAATAGAGACAGTAGATTTAGTTGGTCTGTCATAATATAATAGAGACACTAGATCTAGCTGGTCTGTCATAATATAATAGACAGTAGATCTAGCTGGTCTGTCATAATATAATAGAGACAGTAGATCTAGCTGGTCTGTCATAATATAATAGAGATAGTAGATCTAGCTGGTCTGTCAAAATAAAATAGACAGTAGATCTAGCTGGTCTGTCATAATACAATAGAGACATAGATCTAGCTGGTCTGTCATAATATAATAATAGAGACAGTTGATCTAGCTGGTCTGTCATAATATAATAGAGTCATTTTAGATCTAGCTGGTCTGTCATAATACAATAGAGACAGTAGATCTAGCTGGTCTGTCATAATAAAATAGACAGTAGATCTAGCTGGTCTGTCATAATATAATAGACAGTAGATCTAGCTGGTCTGTCATAATATAATAGAGACAGTAGATCTAGCTGGTCTGTCATTTTATAATAGAGACAGTATATCTACCTGGTCTGTCAAAATCATAATATAATAGAGACAGTAGATCTAGCTGGTCTGTCATAATATAATAGACACAGTAGATCTAGCTGGTCTGTCATAATATAATAGACAGTAGATCTAGCTGGTCTGTCATAATATAATAGAGACAGTAGATCTAGCTGGTCTGTCATAATATAATAGAGACAGTAGATCTAGCTGGTCTGTCATAATATAATAGAGACAGTATATCTAGCTGGTCTGTCATAATATAATAGAGAATAGATCTAGCTGGTCTGTCATTTTATATATAATAGAGACAGTAGATCTAGCTGGTCTGTCATAATATAATAGAGACAGTAGATCTAGCTGGTCTGTCATAATATAATAGAGACAGTAGATCTAGCTGGTCTGTCATAATATAATAGAGACAGTAGATCTACCTGGTCTGTCATAATATAATAGAGACAGTAGATCGACCTGGTCTGTCATAATATAATAGAGACACTATATCTAATAGCTGGTCTGTCATAATACAAAGAGACAGTAGATCTAGCTGGTCTGTCATAATATAATAGACAGTAGATCTAGCTGGTCTGTCATAATATAATAGAGACAGTAGATCTAGCTGGTCTGTCATAATATAATAGAGACAGTAGATCTACCTGGTCTGTCAAAATATAATAGAGACAGTAGATTTAGTTGGTCTGTCATAATATAATAGAGACACTAGATCTAGCTGGTCTGTCATAATATAATAGACACAGTAGATTTAGTTGGTCTGTCATAATATAATAGAGACACTAGATCTAGCTGGTCTGTCATAATATAATAGAGACAGTAGATCTAGCTGGTCTGTCATAATATATTATAATAGAGACAGTAGATCTAGCTGGTCTGTCATAATGTCATATATAATAGAGACAGTTGATCTAGCTGGTCTGTCATAATACAATAGCGAGAATAGATCTAGCTGGTCTGTCATTTTATAATGGAGTCGGTATATCTACCTGGTCTCTCATAATATAATAGAGACAGTAGATCTAGCTGGTCTGTCATAATAAAATAGACAGTAGATCTAGCTGGTCTGTCATAATATAATAGACAGTAGATCTAGCTGGTCTGTCATAATATAATAGACACAGTAGATCTAGCTGGTCTGTCATAATATAATAGAGACAGTATATCGACCTGGTCTGTCATAATATAATAGAGACAGTATATCGACCTGGTCTGTCATAATATAATAGAGAGTATATCGACCTGGTCTGTCATAATACAGAAGAGACAGTAGATCTAGCTGGTCTGTCATAGTATAATAGGGACAGTAGATCTACCTGGTCTGTCAAAATATAATAAAGACAGTAGATCTAGCTGGTCTGTCATAATATAATAGAGACAGTAGATCTACCTGGTCTGTCAAAATATAATAGAGACAGTAGATTTAGTTGGTCTGTCATAATATAATAGAGACACTAGATCTAGCTGGTCTGTCATAATATAATAGAGATAGTAGATCTAGCTGGTCTGTCATAATACAATAGAGACAGTGGATAGAGAATGTCAGTAGATAGATAGCTGGTCTGTCATAATATAATAGAGACAGTCTATATGTCATATTATAATAGAGACAATAGATCTAGCTGGTCTGTCATATTATAATAGAGACAATTGATCTAGCTGGTCTGTCATAATACAATAGCGAGAATAGATCTAGCTGGTCTGTCATTTTATAATGGAGTCGGTATATCTACCTGGTCTCTCATAATATAATAGAGACAGTAGATCTAGCTGGTCTGACATAATACAATAGAGACAGTAGATCTAGCTGGTCTGTCATAATAAAATAGACAGTATATCTAGCTGGTCTGTCATAATATAATAGACAGTAGATCTAGCTGGTCTGTCATAATATAATAGACAGAGTAGATCTAGCTGGTCTGTCATAATATAATAGAGACAGTATATCGACCTGGTCTGTCATAATATAATAGAGACAGTATATCGACCTGGTCTGTCATAATATAATAGAGACAGTATATCGACCTGGTCTGTCATAATACAGAAGAGACAGTAGATCTAGCTGGTCTGTCATAATATAATAGACACAGTAGATCTAGCTGGTCTGTTATAATATAATAGAGACAGTAGATCTAGCTGGTCTGTCATAATATAATAGAGACAGTAGATCTAGCTGGTCTGTCATAATATAATAGAGACAGTATATCTACCTGGTCTGTCAAAATATAATAGAGACAGTAGATTTAGTTGGTCTGTCATAATATAATAGAGACACTAGATCTAGCTGGTCTGTCATAATATAATAGACACAGTAGATTTAGTTGGTCTGTCATAATATAATAGAGACACTAGATCTAGCTGGTCTGTCATAATATAATAGAGATAGTAGATCTAGCTGGTCTGTCATAATAAAATAGACAGTAGATCTAGCTGGTCTGTCATAATACAATAGAGACAGTAGATCTAGCTGGTCTGTCATAATGTCATATTATAATAGAGACAGTTGATCTAGCTGGTCTGTCATAATACAATAGCGAGAATAGATCTAGCTGGTCTGTCATTTTATAATGGAGTCGGTATATCTACCTGGTCTCTCATAATATAATAGAGACAGTAGATCTAGCTGGTCTGTCATAATAAAATAGACAGTAGATCTAGCTGGTCTGTCATAATATAATAGACAGTAGATCTAGCTGGTCTGTCATAATATAATAGACACAGTAGATCTAGCTGGTCTGTCATAATATAATAGAGACAGTATATCGACCTGGTCTGTCATAATATAATAGAGACAGTATATCGACCTGGTCTGTCATAATATAATAGAGAGTATATCGACCTGGTCTGTCATAATACAGAAGAGACAGTAGATCTAGCTGGTCTGTCATAGTATAATAGGGACAGTAGATCTACCTGGTCTGTCAAAATATAATAAAGACAGTAGATCTAGCTGGTCTGTCATAATATAATAGAGACAGTAGATCTACCTGGTCTGTCAAAATATAATAGAGACAGTAGATTTAGTTGGTCTGTCATAATATAATAGAGACACTAGATCTAGCTGGTCTGTCATAATATAATAGAGATAGTAGATCTAGCTGGTCTGTCATAATACAATAGAGACAGTGGATCTAGCTGGTCTGTCATAATGTCATATTATAATTGAGACAATAGATCTAGCTGGTCTGTCATAATATAATAGAGACAGTAGATCTAGCCGGTATGTCATATTATAATAGAGACAATAGATCTAGCTGGTCTGTCATATTATAATAGAGACAATTGATCTAGCTGGTCTGTCATAATACAATAGCGAGAATAGATCTAGCTGGTCTGTCATTTTATAATGGAGTCGGTATATCTACCTGGTCTCTCATAATATAATAGAGACAGTAGATCTAGCTGGTCTGACATAATACAATAGAGACAGTAGATCTAGCTGGTCTGTCATAATAAAATAGACAGTATATCTAGCTGGTCTGTCATAATATAATAGACAGTAGATCTAGCTGGTCTGTCATAATATAATAGACACAGTAGATCTAGCTGGTCTGTCATAATATAATAGAGACAGTATATCGACCTGGTCTGTCATAATATAATAGAGACAGTATATCGACCTGGTCTGTCATAATATAATAGAGACAGTATATCGACCTGGTCTGTCATAATACAGAAGAGACAGTAGATCTAGCTGGTCTGTCATAATATAATAGACACAGTAGATCTAGCTGGTCTGTTATAATATAATAGAGACAGTAGATCTAGCTGGTCTGTCATAATATAATAGAGACAGTAGATCTAGCTGGTCTGTCATAATATAATAGAGACAGTAGATCAACCTGGTCTGTCAAAATATAATAGAGACAGTAGATTTAGTTGGTCTGTCATAATATAATAGAGACACTAGATCTGGCTGGTCTGTCATAATATAATAGACACACTAGATCTGACTGGTCTGTCATAATATAATAGAGACAGTAGATTTAGTTGGTCTGTCATAATATAATAGAGACACTAGATCTAGCTGGTCTGTCATAATATAATAGAGATAGTAGATCTAGCTGGTCTGTCATAATAAAATAGACAGTAGATCTAGCTGGTCTGTCATAATACAATAGAGACAGTAGATCTAGCTGGTCTGTCATAATGTCATATTATAATAGAGACAGTAGATCTAGCTGGTCTGTCATATTATAATAGAGACAATTGATCTAGCTGGTCTGTCATAATACAATACCGAGAATAGATCTAGCTGGTCTGTCATTTTATAATGGAGTCGGTATATCTACCTGGTCTCTCATAATATAATAGAGACAGTAGATCTAGCTGGTCTGTCATAATAAAATAGACAGTAGATCTAGCTGGTCTGTCATAATATAATAGACAGTAGATCTAGCTGGTCTGTCATAATATAATAGACACAGTAGATCTAGCTGGTCTGTCATAATATAATAGAGACAGTATATCGACCTGGTCTGTCATAATACAGAAGAGACAGTAGATCTAGCTGGTCTGTCATAATATAATAGACACAGTAGATCTGGCTGGTCTGTCATAATATAATAGAGACAGTAGATTTAGTTGGTCTGTCATAATATAATAGAGACACTAGATCTAGCTGGTCTGTCATAATATAATAGAGATAGTAGATCTAGCTATGCTGTCATACAATAGAGACAGTAGATCTAGCTGGTCTGTCATAATGTCATATTATAATAGAGACAGTAGATCTAGCTGGTCTGTCATATTATAATAGAGACAATTGATCTAGCTGGTCTGTCATAATACAATAGCGAGAATAGATCTAGCTGGTCTGTCATTTTATAATGGAGTCGGTATATCTACCTGGTCTCTCATAATATAATAGAGACAGTAGATCTAGCTGGTCTGTCATAATAAAATAGACAGTAGATCTTGCTGGTCTGTCATAATATAATAGACAGTAGATCTAGCTGGTCTGTCATAATATAATAGACACAGTAGATCTAGCTGGTCTGTCATAATATAATAGAGACAGTATATCTACCTGGTCTGTCATAATATAATAGAGACAGTATATCGACCTGGTCTGTCATAATACAGAAGAGACAGTAGATCTAGCTGGTCTGTCATAATATAATAGACACAGTAGATCTAGCTGGTCTGTCATAATATAATAGAGACAGTATATCGACCTGGTCTGTCATAATACAGAAGAGACAGTAGATCTAGCTGGTCTGTCATAATATAATAGACACAGTAGATCTGGCTGGTCTGTCATAATATAATAGAGACAGTAGATTTAGTTGGTCTGTCATAATATAATAGAGACACTAGATCTAGCTGGTCTGTCATAATATAATAGAGATAGTAGATCTAGCTATGCTGTCATACAATAGAGACAGTAGATCTAGCTGGTCTGTCATAATGTCATATTATAATAGAGACAGTAGATCTAGCTGGTCTGTCATATTATAATAGAGACAATTGATCTAGCTGGTCTGTCATAATACAATAGCGAGAATAGATCTAGCTGGTCTGTCATTTTATAATGGAGTCGGTATATCTACCTGGTCTCTCATAATATAATAGAGACAGTAGATCTAGCTGGTCTGTCATAATAAAATAGACAGTAGATCTAGCTGGTCTGTCATAATATAATAGACAGTAGATCTAGCTGGTCTGTCATAATATAATAGACACAGTAGATCTAGCTGGTCTGTCATAATATAATAGAGACAGTATATCTACCTGGTCTGTCATAATATAATAGAGACAGTATATTGACCTGGTCTGTCATAATACAGAAGAGACAGTAGATCTAGCTGGTCTGTCATAATATAATAGAGACAGTAGATTTAGTTGGTCTGTCATAATATAATAGAGACACTAGATCTAGCTGGTCTGTCATAATATAATAGAGATAGTAGATCTAGCTGGTCTGTCATAATAAAATAGACAGTAGATCTAGCTGGTCTGTCATAATACAATAGAGACAGTAGATCTAGCTGGTCTGTCATAATGTCATATTATAATAGAGACAGTAGATCTAGCTGGTCTGTCATATTATAATAGAGACAATTGATCTAGCTCGTCTGTCATAATACAATAGCGAGAATAGATCTAGCTGGTCTGTCATTTTATAATGGAGTCGGTATATCTACCTGGTCTCTCATAATATAATAGAGACAGTAGATCTAGCTGGTCTGTCATAATAAAATAGACAGTATATCTAGATGGTCTGTCATAATATAATAGACAGTAGATCTAGCTGGTCTGTCATAATATAATAGACACTGTAGATCTAGCTGGTCTGTCATAATATAATAGAGACAGTATATCGACCTGGTCTGTCATAATACAGAAGAGACAGTAGATCTAGCTGGTCTGTCATAATATAATAGAGACAGTAGATCTAGCTGGTCTGTCATAATATAATAGAGACAGTAGATCTAGCTGGTCTGTCATAATATAATAGAGACACTAGATCTAGCTGGTCTGTCATAATATAATAGAGATAGTAGATCTAGCTATGCTGTCATAATACAATAGAGACAGTAGATCTAGCTGGTCTGTCATAATGTCATATTATAATAGAGACAGTAGATCTAGCTGGTCTGTCATATTATAATAGAGACAATAGATCTAGCTGGTCTGTCATAATATAATAGAGAGAATAGATCTAGCTGGTCTGTCATTTTATAATGGAGTCAGGTATATCTACCTGGTCTCTCATAATATAATAGAGACAGTAGATCTAGCTGGTCTGTCATAATAAAATAGACAGTAGATCTAGCTGGTCTGTCATAATATAATAGACAGTAGATCTAGCTGGTCTGTCATAATATAATAGACACAGTAGATCTAGCTGGTCTGTCATAATATAATAGAGACAGTATATCTACCTGGTCTGTCATAATATAATAGAGACAGTATATCGACCTGGTCTGTCATAATACAGAAGAGACAGTAGATCTAGCTGGTCTGTCATAATATAATAGACACAGTAGATCTAGCTGGTCTGTCATAATATAATAGAGACAGTATATCGACCTGGTCTGTCATAATATAATAGAGACAGTAGATCTAGCTGGTCTGTCATAATATAATAGAGACAGTAGATCTGGCTGGTCTGTCATAATATAATAGAGACAGTAGATTTAGTTGGTCTGTCATAATATAATAGAGACACTAGATCTAGCTGGTCTGTCATAATATAATAGAGATAGTAGATCTAGCTGGCTGTCATATAATAGAGACAGTAGATCTAGCTGGTCTGTCATAATGTCATATTATAATAGAGACAGTAGATCTAGCTGGTCTGTCATAATATAATAGAGACAATTGATCTAGCTGGTCTGTCATAATACAATAGAGAATAGATCTAGCTGGTCTGTCATTTTATAATGGAGTCGGTATATCTACCTGGTCTCTCATAATATAATAGAGACAGTAGATCTAGCTGGTCTGTCATAATAAAATAGACAGTAGATCTAGCTGGTCTGTCATAATATAATAGACAGTAGATCTAGCTGGTCTGTCATAATATAATAGACACAGTAGATCTAGCTGGTCTGTCATAATATAATAGAGACAGTATATCTACCTGGTCTGTCATAATATAATAGAGACAGTATATTGACCTGGTCTGTCATAATACAGAAGAGACAGTAGATCTAGCTGGTCTGTCATAATATAATAGAGACAGTAGATTTAGTTGGTCTGTCATAATATAATAGAGACAGTAGATCTAGCTGGTCTGTCATAATATAATAGAGATAGTAGATCTAGCTGGTCTGTCATAATAAAATAGACAGTAGATCTAGCTGGTCTGTCATAATACAATAGAGACAGTAGATCTAGCTGGTCTGTCATAATGTCATATTATAATAGAGACAGTAGATCTAGCTGGTCTGTCATATTATAATAGAGACAATTGATCTAGCTGGTCTGTCATAATACAATACCGAGAATAGATCTAGCTGGTCTGTCATTTTATAATGGAGACAGTATATCTACCTGGTCTCTCATAATATAATAGAGACAGTAGATCTAGCTGGTCTGTCATAATAAAATAGACAGTAGATCTAGCTGGTCTGTCATAATATAATAGACAGTAGATCTAGCTGGTCTGTCATAATATAATAGACACAGTAGATCTAGCTGGTCTGTCATAATATAATAGAGACAGTATATCTACCTGGTCTGTCATAATATAATAGAGACAGTATATCGACCTGGTCTGTCATAATACAGAAGAGACAGTAGATCTAGCTGGTCTGTCATAATATAATAGAGACAGTAGATTTAGTTGGTCTGTCATAATATAATAGAGACACTAGATCTAGCTGGTCTGTCATAATATAATAGAGATAGTAGATCTAGCTGGTCTGTCATAATACAATAGAGACAGTGGATCTAGCTGGTCTGTCATAATGTCATATTATAATTGAGACAATAGATCTAGCTGGTCTGTCATAATATAATAGAGACAGTAGATCTAGCCGGTATGTCATATTATAATAGAGACAATAGATCTAGCTGGTCTGTCATATTATAATAGAGACAATTGATCTAGCTGGTCTGTCATAATACAATAGCGAGAATAGATCTAGCTGGTCTGTCATTTTATAATGGAGTCGGTATATCTACCTGGTCTCTCATAATATAATAGAGACAGTAGATCTAGCTGGTCTGACATAATACAATAGAGACAGTAGATCTAGCTGGTCTGTCATAATAAAATAGACAGTAGATCTAGCTGGTCTGTCATAATATAATAGACAGTAGATCTAGCTGGTCTGTCATAATATAATAGAGACAGTAGATCTAGCTGGTCTGTCATAATATAATAGAGACAGTATATCTACCTGGTCTGTCATAATATAATAGAGACAGTATATCTACCTGGTCTGTCATAATATAATAGAGACAGTATATCTACCTGGTCTGTCATAATATAGAAGAGACAGTAGATCTAGCTGGTCTGTCATAATATAATAGACACAGTAGATCTAGCTGGTCTGTCATAATATAATAGAGACAGTAGATCTAGCTGGTCTGTCATAATATAATAGAGACAGTAGATCTAGCTGGTCTGTCATAATATAATAGAGACAGTAGATCTAACCTGGTCTGTCAAAATATAATAGAGACAGTAGATTTAGTTGGTCTGTCATAATATAATAGAGACACTAGATCTGGCTGGTCTGTCATAATATAATAGAGACACTAGATCTAGCTGGTCTGTCATAATATAATAGAGACAGTAGATTTAGTTGGTCTGTCATAATATAATAGAGACACTAGATCTAGCTGGTCTGTCATAATATAATAGAGATAGTAGATCTAGCTGGTCTGTCATAATACAATAGAGACAGTGGATCTAGCTGGTCTGTCATAATGTCATATTATAATTGAAACAATAGATCTAGCTGGTCTGTCATAATATAATAGAGACAGTAGATCTAGCCGGTCTGTCATATTATAATAGAGACAGTAGATCTAGCTGGTCTGTCATATTATAATTGAGACAATTGATCTAGCTGGTCTGTCATAATACAATAGCGAGAATAGATCTAGCTGGTCTGTCATTTTATAATAGAGACAGTAGATCTACCTGGTCTGTCATAATATAATAGAGACAGTAGATCTAGCTGGTCTGTCATAATACAATAGAGACAGTAGATCTAGCTGGTCTGTCATAATAAAATAGACAGTATATCTAGCTGGTCTGTCATAATATAATAGACAGTAGATCTAGCTGGTCTGTCATAATATAATAGACAGAGTAGATCTAGCTGGTCTGTCATAATATAATAGAGACAGTATATCGACCTGGTCTGTCATAATATAATAGAGACAGTATATCTAGCTGGTCTGTCATAATACAATAGAGACAGTAGATTTAGCTGCTCTGTCATACCATAATAGAGACATAGAGACAGTAGATCTAGCTGGTCTGTCATAATATAATAGACACAGTAGATCTAGCTGGTCTGTCATAATATAATAGAGACAGTAGATCTAGCTGGTCTGTCATAATATAATAGAGACAGTAGATCTAGCTGGTCTGTCATAATATAATAGAGACAGTAGATCAACCTGGTCTGTCAAAATATAATAGAGACAGTAGATCTAGTTGGTCTGTCATAATATAATAGAGACACTAGATCTGGCTGGTCTGTCATAATATAATAGAGACACTAGATCTGGCTGGTCTGTCATAATATAATAGAGACAGTAGATTTAGTTGGTCTGTCATAATATAATAGAGACACTAGATCTAGCTGGTCTGTCATAATATAATAGAGATAGTAGATCTAGCTGGTCTGTCATAATAAAATAGACAGTAGATCTAGCTGGTCTGTCATAATACAATAGAGACAGTAGATCTAGCTGGTCTGTCATAATGTCATATTATAATAGAGACAGTAGATCTAGCTGGTCTGTCATATTATAATAGAGACAATTGATCTAGCTGGTCTGTCATAATACAATACCGAGAATAGATCTAGCTGGTCTGTCATTTTATAATGGAGTCGGTATATCTACCTGGTCTCTCATAATATAATAGAGACAGTAGATCTAGCTGGTCTGTCATAATAAAATAGACAGTAGATCTAGCTGGTCTGTCATAATATAATAGACAGTAGATCTAGCTGGTCTGTCATAATATAATAGACACAGTAGATCTAGCTGGTCTGTCATAATATAATAGAGACAGTATATCGACCTGGTCTGTCATAATACAGAAGAGACAGTAGATCTAGCTGGTCTGTCATAATATAATAGACACAGTAGATCTGGCTGGTCTGTCATAATATAATAGAGACAGTAGATTTAGTTGGTCTGTCATAATATAATAGAGACACTAGATCTAGCTGGTCTGTCATAATATAATAGAGATAGTAGATCTAGCTATGCTGTCATAATACAATAGAGACAGTAGATCTAGCTGGTCTGTCATAATGTCATATTATAATAGAGACAGTAGATCTAGCTGGTCTGTCATATTATAATAGAGACAATTGATCTAGCTGGTCTGTCATAATACAATAGCGAGAATAGATCTAGCTGGTCTGTCATTTTATAATGGAGTCGGTATATCTACCTGGTCTCTCATAATATAATAGAGACAGTAGATCTAGCTGGTCTGTCATAATAAAATAGACAGTAGATCTTGCTGGTCTGTCATAATATAATAGATCAGTGGTCTGATCTGGCTGGTCTGTCATAATATAATAGAGACAGTAGATTTAGTTGGTCTGTCATAATATAATAGAGACAGTATATCTACCTGGTCTGTCATAATATAATAGAGACAGTATATCGACCTGGTCTGTCATAATACAGAAGAGACAGTAGATCTAGCTGGTCTGTCATAATATAATAGACACAGTAGATCTAGCTGGTCTGTCATAATATAATAGAGACAGTATATCGACCTGGTCTGTCATAATACAGAAGAGACAGTAGATCTAGCTGGTCTGTCATAATATAATAGACACAGTAGATCTGGCTGGTCTGTCATAATATAATAGAGACAGTAGATTTAGTTGGTCTGTCATAATATAATAGAGACACTAGATCTAGCTGGTCTGTCATAATATAATAGAGATAGTAGATCTAGCTATGCTGTCATACAATAGAGACAGTAGATCTAGCTGGTCTGTCATAATGTCATATTATAATAGAGACAGTAGATCTAGCTGGTCTGTCATATTATAATAGAGACAATTGATCTAGCTGGTCTGTCATAATACAATAGCGAGAATAGATCTAGCTGGTCTGTCATTTTATAATGGAGTCGGTATATCTACCTGGTCTCTCATAATATAATAGAGACAGTAGATCTAGCTGGTCTGTCATAATAAAATAGACAGTAGATCTAGCTGGTCTGTCATAATATAATAGACAGTAGATCTAGCTGGTCTGTCATAATATAATAGACACAGTAGATCTAGCTGGTCTGTCATAATATAATAGAGACAGTATATCTACCTGGTCTGTCATAATATAATAGAGACAGTATATCGACCTGGTCTGTCATAATACAGAAGAGACAGTAGATCTAGCTGGTCTGTCATAATATAATAGAGACAGTAGATTTAGTTGGTCTGTCATAATATAATAGAGACACTAGATCTAGCTGGTCTGTCATAATATAATAGAGATAGTAGATCTAGCTGGTCTGTCATAATAAAATAGACAGTAGATCTAGCTGGTCTGTCATAATACAATAGAGACAGTAGATCTAGCTGGTCTGTCATAATGTCATATTATAATAGAGACAGTAGATCTAGCTGGTCTGTCATATTATAATAGAGACAATTGATCTAGCTGGTCTGTCATAATACAATACCGAGAATAGATCTAGCTGGTCTGTCATTTTATAATGGAGTCAGTATATCTACCTGGTCTCTCATAATATAATAGAGACAGTAGATCTAGCTGGTCTGTCATAATAAAATAGACAGTAGATCTAGCTGGTCTGTCATAATATAATAGACAGTAGATCTAGCTGGTCTGTCATAATATAATAGACACAGTAGATCTAGCTGGTCTGTCATAATATAATAGAGACAGTATATCTACCTGGTCTGTCATAATATAATAGAGACAGTATATCGACCTGGTCTGTCATAATACAGAAGAGACAGTAGATCTAGCTGGTCTGTCATAATATAATAGAGACAGTAGATTTAGTTGGTCTGTCATAATATAATAGAGACACTAGATCTAGCTGGTCTGTCATAATATAATAGAGATAGTAGATCTAGCTGGTCTGTCATAATAAAATAGAGAGTAGATCTAGCTGGTCTGTCATAATACAATAGAGACAGTAGATCTAGCTGGTCTGTCATAATGTCATATTATAATAGAGACAGTAGATCTAGCTGGTCTGTCATATTATAATAGAGACAATTGATCTAGCTGGTCTGTCATAATACAATAGAGACAGTAGATCTAGCTGGTCTGTCATAATGTCATATTATAATAGAGACAGTTGATCTAGCTGGTCTGTCATAATACAATAGCGAGAATAGATCTAGCTGGTCTGTCATTTTATAATGGAGTCGGTATATCTACCTGGTCTCTCATAATATAATAGAGACAGTAGATCTAGCTGGTCTGTCATAATAAAATAGACAGTAGATCTAGCTGGTCTGTCATAATATAATAGACAGTAGATCTAGCTGGTCTGTCATAATATAATAGACACAGTAGATCTAGCTGGTCTGTCATAATATAATAGAGACAGTATATCTACCTGGTCTGTCATAATATAATAGAGACAGTATATCTACCTGGTCTGTCATAATATAATAGAGACAGTATATCGACCTGGTCTGTCATAATACAGAAGAGACAGTAGATCTAGCTGGTCTGTCATAGTATAATAGGGACAGTAGATCTACCTGGTCTGTCAAAATATAATAAAGACAGTAGATCTAGCTGGTCTGTCATAATATAATAGAGACAGTAGATCTACCTGGTCTGTCAAATATAATAGAGACAGTAGATTTAGTTGGTCTGTCATAATATAATAGAGACACTAGATCTAGCTGGTCTGTCATAATATAATAGAGATAGTAGATCTAGCTGGTCTGTCATAATACAATAGAGACAGTGGATCTAGCTGGTCTGTCATAATGTCATATTATAATTGAGACAATAGATCTAGCTGGTCTGTCATAATATAATAGAGACAGTAGATCTAGCTGGTCTGTCATATTATAATAGAGACAATAGATCTAGCTGGTCTGTCATATTATAATAGAGACAATTGATCTAGCTGGTCTGTCATAATACAATAGCGAGAATAGATCTAGCTGGTCTGTCATTTTATAATGGAGTCGGTATATCTACCTGGTCTCTCATAATATAATAGAGACAGTAGATCTAGCTGGTCTGACATAATACAATAGAGACAGTAGATCTAGCTGGTCTGTCATAATAAAATAGACAGTATATCTAGCTGGTCTGTCATAATATAATAGAGACAGTAGATCTAGCTGGTCTGTCATAATATAATAGACACAGTAGATCTAGCTGGTCTGTCATAATATAATAGAGACAGTATATCTACTGGTCTGTCATAATATAATAGAGACAGTAGATCTAGCCTGGTCTGTCATAATATAATAGAGACAGTATATCTAGCCTGGTCTGTCATAATACAGAAGAGACAGTAGATCTAGCTGGTCTGTCATAATATAATAGACACAGTAGATCTAGCTGGTCTGTTATAATATAATAGAGACAGTAGATCTAGCTGGTCTGTCATAATATAATAGAGACAGTAGATCTAGCTGGTCTGTCATAATATAATAGAGACAGTAGATCAACCTGGTCTGTCAAAATATAATAGAGACAGTAGATTTAGTTGGTCTGTCATAATATAATAGAGACACTAGATCTGGCTGGTCTGTCATAATATAATAGACACACTAGATCTGGCTGGTCTGTCATAATATAATAGAGACAGTAGATTTAGTTGGTCTGTCATAATATAATAGAGACACTAGATCTAGCTGGTCTGTCATAATATAATAGAGATAGTAGATCTAGCTGGTCTGTCATAATAAAATAGACAGTAGATCTAGCTGGTCTGTCATAATACAATAGAGACAGTAGATCTAGCTGGTCTGTCATAATGTCATATTATAATAGAGACAGTAGATCTAGCTGGTCTGTCATATTATAATAGAGACAATTGATCTAGCTGGTCTGTCATAATACAATACCGAGAATAGATCTAGCTGGTCTGTCATTTTATAATGGAGTCGGTATATCTACCTGGTCTCTCATAATATAATAGAGACAGTAGATCTAGCTGGTCTGTCATAATAAAATAGACAGTAGATCTAGCTGGTCTGTCATAATATAATAGACAGTAGATCTAGCTAGCTGGTCTGTCATAATATAATAGACACAGTAGATCTAGCTGGTCTGTCATAATATAATAGAGACAGTATATCGACCTGGTCTGTCATAATACAGAAGAGACAGTAGATCTAGCTGGTCTGTCATAATATAATAGACACAGTAGATCTGGCTGGTCTGTCATAATATAATAGAGACAGTAGATTTAGTTGGTCTGTCATAATATAATAGAGACACTAGATCTAGCTGGTCTGTCATAATATAATAGAGATAGTAGATCTAGCTATGCTGTCATACAATAGAGACAGTAGATCTAGCTGGTCTGTCATAATGTCATATTATAATAGAGACAGTAGATCTAGCTGGTCTGTCATATTATAATAGAGACAATTGATCTAGCTGGTCTGTCATAATACAATAGCGAGAATAGATCTAGCTGGTCTGTCATTTTATAATGGAGTCAGTATATCTACCTGGTCTCTCATAATATAATAGAGACAGTAGATCTAGCTGGTCTGTCATAATAAAATAGACAGTAGATCTTGCTGGTCTGTCATAATATAATAGACAGTAGATCTAGCTGGTCTGTCATAATATAATAGACACAGTAGATCTAGCTGGTCTGTCATAATATAATAGAGACAGTATATCTACCTGGTCTGTCATAATATAATAGAGACAGTATATCGACCTGGTCTGTCATAATACAGAAGAGACAGTAGATCTAGCTGGTCTGTCATAATATAATAGACACAGTAGATCTAGCTGGTCTGTCATAATATAATAGAGACAGTATATCGACCTGGTCTGTCATAATACAGAAGAGACAGTAGATCTAGCTGGTCTGTCATAATATAATAGACACAGTAGATCTGGCTGGTCTGTCATAATATAATAGAGACAGTAGATTTAGTTGGTCTGTCATAATATAATAGAGACACTAGATCTAGCTGGTCTGTCATAATATAATAGAGATAGTAGATCTAGCTATGCTGTCATACAATAGAGACAGTAGATCTAGCTGGTCTGTCATAATGTCATATTATAATAGAGACAGTAGATCTAGCTGGTCTGTCATATTATAATAGAGACAATTGATCTAGCTGGTCTGTCATAATACAATAGCGAGAATAGATCTAGCTGGTCTGTCATTTTATAATGGAGTCGGTATATCTACCTGGTCTCTCATAATATAATAGAGACAGTAGATCTAGCTGGTCTGTCATAATAAAATAGACAGTAGATCTAGCTGGTCTGTCATAATATAATAGACAGTAGATCTAGCTGGTCTGTCATAATATAATAGACACAGTAGATCTAGCTGGTCTGTCATAATATAATAGAGACAGTATATCTACCTGGTCTGTCATAATATAATAGAGACAGTATATCGACCTGGTCTGTCATAATACAGAAGAGACAGTAGATCTAGCTGGTCTGTCATAATATAATAGAGACAGTAGATTTAGTTGGTCTGTCATAATATAATAGAGACACTAGATCTAGCTGGTCTGTCATAATATAATAGAGATAGTAGATCTAGCTGGTCTGTCATAATAAAATAGACAGTAGATCTAGCTGGTCTGTCATAATACAATAGAGACAGTAGATCTAGCTGGTCTGTCATAATGTCATATTATAATAGAGACAGTAGATCTAGCTGGTCTGTCATATTATAATAGAGACAATTGATCTAGCTGGTCTGTCATAATACAATACCGAGAATAGATCTAGCTGGTCTGTCATTTTATAATGGAGTCGGTATATCTACCTGGTCTCTCATAATATAATAGAGACAGTAGATCTAGCTGGTCTGTCATAATAAAATAGACAGTAGATCTAGCTGGTCTGTCATAATATAATAGACAGTAGATCTAGCTGGTCTGTCATAATATAATAGACACAGTAGATCTAGCTGGTCTGTCATAATATAATAGAGACAGTATATCTACCTGGTCTGTCATAATATAATAGAGACAGTATATCGACCTGGTCTGTCATAATACAGAAGAGACAGTAGATCTAGCTGGTCTGTCATAATATAATAGAGACAGTAGATTTAGTTGGTCTGTCATAATATAATAGAGACACTAGATCTAGCTGGTCTGTCATAATATAATAGAGATAGTAGATCTAGCTGGTCTGTCATAATAAAATAGAGAGTAGATCTAGCTGGTCTGTCATAATACAATAGAGACAGTAGATCTAGCTGGTCTGTCATAATGTCATATTATAATAGAGACAGTAGATCTAGCTGGTCTGTCATATTATAATAGAGACAATTGATCTAGCTGGTCTGTCATAATACAATACCGAGAATAGATCTAGCTGGTCTGTCATTTTATAATGGAGTCGGTATATCTACCTGGTCTCTCATAATATAATAGAGACAGTAGATCTAGCTGGTCTGTCATAATAAAATAGACAGTAGATCTAGCTGGTCTGTCATAATATAATAGACAGTAGATCTAGCTGGTCTGTCATAATATAATAGACACAGTAGATCTAGCTGGTCTGTCATAATATAATAGAGACAGTATATCTACCTGGTCTGTCATAATGTCATATTATAATAGACACAGTAGATCTAGCTGGTCTGTCATAATATAATAGACACAGTAGATCTAGCTGGTCTGTCATAATACAATAGAGACAGTAGATTTAGCTGGTCTGTCATAGCATAATAGAGACATAGAGACAGTATATCTACCTGGTCTGTCATAATATAATAGAGACAGTATATCGACCTGGTCTGTCATAATACAGAAGAGACAGTAGATCTAGCTGGTCTGTCATAATATAATAGACACAGTAGATCTGGCTGGTCTGTCATAATATAATAGAGACAGTAGATTTAGTTGGTCTGTCATAATATAATAGAGACACTAGATCTAGCTGGTCTGTCATAATATCATAGAGATAGTAGATCTAGCTATGCTGTCATAATACAAAAGAGACAGTAGATCTAGCTGGTCTGTCATAATGTCATATTATAATAGAGACAGTAGATCTAGCTGGTCTGTCATATTATAATAGAGACAATTGATCTAGCTGGTCTGTCATAATACAATAGCGAGAATAGATCTAGCTGGTCTGTCATTTTATAATGGAGTCGGTATATCTACCTGGTCTCTCATAATATAATAGAGACAGTAGATCTAGCTGGTCTGTCATAATAAAATAGACAGTAGATCTAGCTGGTCTGTCATAATATAATAGACAGTAGATCTAGCTGGTCTGTCATAATATAATAGACACAGTAGATCTAGCTGGTCTGTCATAATATAATAGAGACAGTATATCTACCTGGTCTGTCATAATATAATAGAGACAGTATATCGACCTGGTCTGTCATAATACAGAAGAGACAGTAGATCTAGCTGGTCTGTCATAATATAATAGACACAGTAGATCTGGCTGGTCTGTCATAATATAATAGAGACAGTAGATTTAGTTGGTCTGTCATAATATAATAGAGACACTAGATCTAGCTGGTCTGTCATAATATAATAGAGATAGTAGATCTCTAGCTATGCTGTCATAATACAATAGAGACAGTAGATCTAGCTGGTCTGTCATAATGTCATATTATAATAGAGACAGTAGATCTAGCTGGTCTGTCATATTATAATAGAGACAGTAGATTTAGTTGGTCTGTCATAATATAATAGAGACACTAGATCTAGCTGGTCTGTCATAATATCATAGAGATAGTAGATCTAGCTGGTATGTCATATATAATAGAGACAATTGATCTAGCTGGTCTGTCATAATACAATAGCGAGAATAGATCTAGCTGGTCTGTCATTTTATAATGGAGTATATCTACCTGGTCTCTCATAATTTTATAGAGACAGTATATCGACCTGGTCTGTCATAATACAGAAGAGACAGTAGATCTAGCTGGTCTGTCATAATATAATAGAGACAGTAGATCTAGCTGGTCTGTCATAATACAATAGAGACAGTAGATTTAGCTGGTCTGTCATAGCATAATAGAGACATAGAGACAGTATATCTACTGGTCTGTCATAATATAATAGAGACAGTATATCGACCTGGTCTGTCATAATACAGAAGAGACAGTAGATCTAGCTGGTCTGTCATAATATAATAGAGACAGTAGATCTAGCTGGTCTGTCATAGTATAATAGGGACAGTAGATCTACCTGGTCTGTCAAAATATAATAGAGACACTAGATCTAGCTGGTCTGTCATAATATAATAGAGATAGTAGATCTAGCTATGCTGTCATAATACAATAGAGACAGTAGATCTAGCTGGTCTGTCATAATGTCATATTATAATAGAGACAGTAGATCTAGCTGGTCTGTCATATTATAATAGAGACAATTGATCTAGCTGGTCTGTCATAATAAAATAGACAGTATATCTAGCTGGTCTGTCATAATATAATAGAGACAGTAGATCTACCTGGTCTGTCATAATATAATAGAGACAGTAGATCTAGCTGGTCTGTCATAATATAATAGACACAGTAGATCTGGCTGGTCTGTCATAATATAATAGAGACAGTAGATTTAGTTGGTCTGTCATAATATAATAGAGACACTAGATCTAGCTGGTCTGTCATAATATCATAGAGATAGTAGATCTAGCTGGTCTGTCATATTATAATAGAGACAATTGATCTAGCTGGTCTGTCATAATACAATAGCGAGAATAGATCTAGCTGGTCTGTCATTTTATAATGGAGTCGGTATATCTACCTGGTCTCTCATAATTTTATAGAGACAGTAGATCTAGCTGGTCTGTCATAATAAAATAGACAGTAGATCTAGCTGGTCTGTCATAATATAATAGACTCAGTAGATCTGGCTGGTCTGTCATAATATAATAGAGACAGTAGATTTAGTTGGTCTGTCATAATATAATAGAGACAGTAGATCTAGCTGGTCTGTCATAATATAATAGAGACAGTAGATCTAGCTGGTCTGTCATAATACAATAGAGACAGTAGATCTAGCTGGTCTGTCATAATGTCATATTATAATAGAGACAGTAGATCTAGCTGGTCTGTCATAATATAATAGAGACAATTGATCTAGCTGGTCTGTCATAATACAATAGAGAATAGATCTAGCTGGTCTGTCATTTTATAATGGAGACAGTATATCTACCTGGTCTCTCATAATATAATAGAGACAGTAGATCTAGCTGGTCTGTCATAATAAAATAGACAGTAGATCTAGCTGGTCTGTCATAATATAATAGAGACAGTATATCTACCTGGTCTGTCATAATATAGAAGAGACAGTAGATCTAGCTGGTCTGTCATAATATAATAGACACAGTAGATCTAGCTGGTCTGTTATAATATAATAGAGACAGTAGATCTAGCTGGTCTGTCATAATACAATAGAGACAGTAGATCTAGCTTGTCTGTCATAATATAATAGAGACAGTAGATCTAGCTGGTCTGTCATAATACAGAAGAGACAGTAGATCTAGCTGGTCTGTCATAATATAATAGACACAGTAGATCTAGCTGGTCTGTTATAATATAATAGAGACAGTAGATCTAGCTGGTCTGTCATAATACAATAGAGACAGTAGATCTAGCTGGTCTGTCATAATATAATAGACACAGTAGATCTAGCTGGTCTGTCATAATATAATAGAGACAGTATATCTACCTGGTCTGTCATAATATAATAGAGACAGTATATCGACCTGGTCTGTCATAATACAGAAGAGACAGTAGATCTAGGAGCTGGTCTGTCATAATATAATAGACACAGTAGATCTAGCTGGTCTGTCATAATATAATAGCCCAGACAGTATATCTACCTGGTCTGTGCATAATATAATAGAGACAGTAGGCATCGACCTGGTCTTTCATAATACAGAAGAGACAGTAGATCTAGCTGGTCTGTCATAATATAATAGACACAGTAGATCTAGCTGGTCTGTTATAATATAATAGAGACAGTAGATCTAGCTGGTCTGTCATAATACAATAGAGACAGTAGATCTAGCTTGTCTGTCATAATATAATAGAGACAGTAGATCTAGCTGGTCTGTCATAGTATAATAGGGACAGTAGATCTACCTGGTCTGTCAAAATATAATAGAGACAGTAGATCTAGCTGGTCTGTCATAATAAAATAGACAGTAGATCTAGCTGGTCTGTCATAATATAATAGACAGTAGATCTAGCTGGTCTGTCATAATATAATAGACACAGTAGATCTAGCGTTCATCCACCTCTGGCCTGCTCGCCTCCCTACCACTGAGGAAGTACAGTTCCCGCTCAGCCCAGTCAAAACTGTTCGCTGCTCTGGCCCCCCAATGGTGGAACAAGCTCCCTCACGACGCCAGGACAGCGGAGTCAATCACCACCTTCCGGAGACTCCTGAAACCCCACCTCTTTAAGGAATACCTAGGATAGGATAAGTAATCCTTCTCACCCCCCCCCTTTAAGATTTAGATGCACTATTGTAAAGTGACTGTTCTACTGGATGTCATAAGGTGAATGCACCAATTTGTAAGTCGCTCTGGATAAGAGCGTCTGCTAAATGACTTAAATGTAAATGTAAATTTAATCTAGCTGGTCTGTCATAATATAATAGAGACAGTATATCGACCTGGTCTGTCATAATACAGAAGAGACAGTAGATCTAGCTGGTCTGTCATAATATAATAGAGACAGTAGATCTAGCTGGTCTGTCATAATATAATAGAGACAGTAGATCTAGCTGGTCTGTCATAGTATAATAGGGACAGCAGATCTACCTGGTCTGTCAACATATAATAGAGACAGTAGATCTAGCTGGTCTGTCATAATATAATAGAGACAGTAGATTTAGTTGGTCTGTCATAATATAATAGAGACACTAGATCTAGCTGGTCTGTCATAATATAATAGAGATAGTAGATCTAGCTGGTCTGTCATAATACAATAGAAACAGTAGATCTAGCTGGTCTGTCATAATGTCATATTATAATAGAGACAATAGATCTAGCTGGTCTGTCATAATATAATAGAGACAATTTATCTAGCTGGTCTGTCATAATACAATAGCGAGAATAGATCTAGCTTGTCTGTCATTTTATAATGGAGTCTGTATATCTCCCTGGTCTCTCATAATATAATAGAGACAGTAGATCTAGCTGGTCTGTCATAATACAATAGAGACAGTAGATTTAGCTGGTCTGTCATACCATAATAGAGACATAGAGACAGTAGATTTAGCTGGTCTGTCATAATATAATAGAGACAGTATATCTACCTGGTCTGTCATTTTATAATAGAGACAGTAGATCTAGCTGGTCTGTCATAATATAATAGACAGTAGATCTAGCTGGTCTGTCATAATAAAATAGACAGTAGATCTGGCTGGTCTGTCATAATATAATAGAGACAGTAGATTTAGTTGGTCTGTCATAATATAATAGAGACACTAGATCTAGCTGGTCTGTCATAATATAATAGAGACAGTAGATCTAGCTGGTCTGTCTTATTATAATAGAGACAGTAGATATGGCTGGTCTGTCATATTATAATAGAGACAATTTATCTAGCTGGTCTGTCATAATACAATAGCGAGAATAGATCTAGCTTGTCTGTCATTTTATAATGGAGTCTGTATATCTCCCTGGTCTCTCATAATATAATAGAGACAGTAGATCTAGCTGGTCTGTCATAATACAATAGAGACAGTAGATTTAGCTGGTCTGTCATACCATAATAGAGACATAGAGACAGTAGATTTAGCTGGTCTGTCATAATATAATAGAGACAGTATATCTACCTGGTCTGTCATTTTATAATAGAGACAGTAGATCTAGCTGGTCTGTCATAATATAATAGACAGTAGATCTAGCTGGTCTGTCATAATAAAATAGACAGTAGATCTGGCTGGTCTGTCATAATATAATAGAGACAGTAGATTTAGTTGGTCTGTCATAATATAATAGAGACACTAGATCTAGCTGGTCTGTCATAATATAATAGAGATAGTAGATCTAGCTATGCTGTCATAATACAATAGAGACAGTAGATCTAGCTGGTCTGTCATAATGCCATATTATAATAGAGACAGTAGATCTAGATGGTCTGTCATATTATAATAGAGACAATTGATCTAGCTGGTCTGTCATAATACAATAGCGAGAATAGATCTAGCTGGTCTGTCATTTTATAATGGAGTCGGTATATCTACCTGGTCTCTCATAATATAATAGAGACAGTAGATCTAGCTGGTCTGTCATAATACAATAGAGACAGTAGATCTAGCTGGTCTGTCATAATACAATAGAGACAGTAGATTTAGCTGGTCTGTCATACCATAATAGAGACATAGAGACAGTAGATTTAGATGGTCTGTCATAATATAATAGAGACAGTATATCTACCTGGTCTGTCATTTTATAATAGAGACAGTAGATCTAGCTGGTCTGTCATAATATAATAGAGACAGTAGATCTAGCTGGTCTGTCATAGTATAATAGGGACAGTAGATCTAGCTGGTCTGTCATAATGTCATATTATAATTAAGACAATAGATCTAGCTGGTCTGTCATACCATAATAGAGACATAGAGACAGTAGATTTAGATGGTCTGTCATAATATAATAGAGACAGTATATCTACCTGGTCTGTCATTTTATAATAGAGACAGTAGATTTAGCTGGTCTGTCATAATATAATAGAGACAGTAGATCTAGCCGGTCTGTCATATTATAATAGAGACAGTAGATCTAGCTGGTCTGTCATATTATAATAGAGACAATTGATCTAGCTGGTCTGTCATAATACAATAGCGAGAATAGATCTAGCTGGTCTGTCATTTTATAATGGAGTCGGTATATCGACCTGGTCTCTCATAATATAATAGAGACAGTCTATCTACCTGGTCTGTCATAATATAATAGAGACAGTATATCGACCTGGTCTGTCATAATACAGAAGAGACAGTAGATCTAGCTGGTCTGTCATAATATAATAGAGACAGTAGATCTAGCTGGTCTGTCATAGTATAATAGGGACAGTAGATCTACCTGGTCTGTCAAAATATAATAGAGACAGTAGATCTAGCTGGTCTGTCATAATATAATAGAGACAGTAGATTTAGCTGGTCTGTCATAGCATAATAGAGACATAGAGACAGTAGATTTAGCTGGTCTTTCATAATATAATAGAGACAGTATATCTACCTGGTCTGTCATTGTACAATAGAGACAGTAGATCTAGCTGGTCTGTCATAATATAATAGAGACAGTAGATCTAGCTGGTCTGTAATAATATAATAGAGACAGTAGATTTAGTTGGTCTGTCATAATATAATAGAGACACTAGATCTAGCTGGTCTGTCATAATATAATAGAGATAGTAGATCTAGCTGGTCTGTCATAATACAATAGAAACAGTAGATCTAGCTGGTCTGTCATAATGTCATATTATAATAGAGACAATAGATCTAGCTGGTCTGTCATAATATAATAGAGACAGTAGATCTAGCTGGTCTGTCATATTATAATAGAGACAGTAGATATAGCTGGTCTGTCATATTATAATAGAGACAATTTATCTAGCTGGTCTGTCATAATACAATAGCGAGAATAGATCTAGCTTGTCTGTCATTTTATAATGGAGTCTGTATATCTACCTGGTCTCTCATAATATAATAGAGACAGTAGATCTAGCTGGTCTGTCATAATACAATAGAGACAGTAGATTTAGCTGGTCTGTCATACCATAATAGAGACATAGAGACAGTAGATTTAGCTGGTCTGTCATAATATAATAGAGACAGTATATCTACCTGGTCTGTCATTTTATAATAGAGACAGTAGATCTAGCTGGTCTGTCATAATATAATAGAGACAGTAGATCTAGCTGGTCTGTCATATTATAATAGAGACAATTTATCTAGCTGGTCTGTCATAATACAATAGCGAGAATAGATCTAGCTTGTCTGTCATTTTATAATGGAGTCTGTATATCTACCTGGTCTCTCATAATATAATAGAGACAGTAGATCTAGCTGGTCTGTCATAATACAATAGAGACAGTAGATCTAGCTGGTCTGTCATAGTATAATAGGGACAGTAGATCTAGCTGGTCTGTCATAATGTCATATTATAATTGAGACAATAGATCTAGCTAGTCTGTCATAATATAATAGAGACAGTAGATCTAGCCGGCCTGTCATATTATAATAGAGACAGTAGATCTAGCTGGTCTGTCATATTATAATAGAGACAATTGATCTAGCTGGTCTGTCATAATACAATAGCGAGAATAGATCTAGCTGGTCTGTCATTTTATAATGGAGTCGGTATATCTACCTGGTCTCTCATAATATAATAGAGACAGTAGATCTAGCTGGTCTGTCATAATATAATAGACACAGTAGATCTGGCTGGTCTGTCATAATATAATAGAGACAGTAGATCTACCTGGTCTGTCAAAATATAATAGAGACAGTAGATCTAGCTGGTCTGTCATAATACAATAGAGACAGGAGATCTAGCTGGTCTGTCATAATGTCATATTATAATAGAGACAATAGATCTAGCTGGTCTGTCATAGTATAATAGGGACAGTAGATCTACCTGGTCTGTCAAAATATAATAGAGACAGTAGATCTAGCTGGTCTGTCATAATATAATAGAGACAGTAGATCTACCTGGTCTGTCAAAATATAATAGAGACAGTAGATTTAGTTGGTCTGTCATAATATAATAGAGACACTAGATCTAGCTGGTCTGTCATAATATAATAGAGATAGTAGATCTAGCTGGTCTGTCATAATACAATAGAGACGGTAGATCTAGCTGGTCTGTCATAATGTCATATTATAATTGAGACAATAGATCTAGCTGGTCTGTCATATTATAATAGAGACAATAGATCTAGCTGGTCCGTCATATTATAATAGAGACAATTGATCTAGCTGGTCTGTCATAATACAATAGCGAGAATAGATCTAGCTGGTCTGTCATTTTATAATGGAGTCGGTATATCTACCTGGTCTCTCATAATATAATAGAGACAGTAGATCTAGCTGGTCTGTCATAATACAATAGAGACAGTAGATCTAGCTGGTTTGTCATAATAAAATAGACAGTAGATCTAGCTGGTCTGTCATAATATAATAGACACAGTAGATCTAGCTGGTCTGTCATAATATAATAGAGACAGTATATCTACCTGGTCTGTCATTTTATAATAGAGACAGTAGATCTAGCTGGTCTGTCATAATATAATAGAGACAGTAGATCTAGCTGGTCTGTCATAATATAATAGACAGTAGATCTAGCTGGTCTGTCATAATATAATAGACACAGTAGATCTAGCTGGTCTGTTATAATATAATAGAGACAGTATATCTACCTAGTCTGTCATTTTATAATAGAGACAGTAGATCTAGCTGGTCTGTCATAATATAATAGAGACAGCAGATCTAGCTGGTCTGTCATAATATAATAGAGACAGTATATCTACCTGGTCTGTCATTTTATAATAGAGACAGTAGATCTAGCTGGTCTGTCATAATATAATAGAGACAGTAGATCTAGCTGGTCTGTCATAATATAATAGACACAGTAGATCTAGCTGGTCTGTCATAGTATAATAGGGACGGTAGATCTACATGGTCTGTCAAAATATAATAGAGACAATAGATCTAGCTGGTCTGTCATAATATAATAGAGACAGTAGATCTACCTGGTCTGTCATAATATAATAGAGACAGTATATCGACCTGGTCTGTCATAATACAATAGAGACAGTAGATCTAGCTGGTCTGTCATATTATAATAGAGACAATAGATCTAGCTGGTCCGTCATATTATAATAGAGACAATTGATCTAGCTGGTCTGTCATAATACAATAGCGAGAATAGATCTAGCTGGTCTGTCATTTTATAATGGAGTCGGTATATCTACCTGGTCTCTCATAATATAATAGAGACAGTAGATCTAGCTGGTCTGTCATAATACAATAGAGACAGTAGATCTAGCTGGTCTGTCATAATAAAATAGACAGTAGATCTAGCTGGTCTGTCATAATATAATAGACACAGTAGATCTAGCTGGTCTGTCATAATATAATAGACAGTAGATCTAGTTGGTCTGTCATAACATAATAGACACAGTAGATCTAGCTGGTCTGTCATAATATAATAGAGACAGTATATCTACCTGGTCTGTCATTTTATAATAGAAACAGTAGATCTAGCTGGTCTGTCATAATATAATAGAGACAGTAGATCTAGCTGGTCTGTCATAATATAATAGACAGTAGATCTAGCTGGTCTGTCATAATATAATAGACACAGTAGATCTAGCTGGTCTGTTATAATATAATAGAGACAGTATATCTACCTGGTCTGTCATTTTATAATAGAGACAGTAGATCTAGCTGGTCTGTCATAATATAATAGAGACAGCAGATCTAGCTGGTCTGTCATAATATAATAGAGACAGTATATCTACCTGGTCTGTCATTTTATAATAGAGACAGTAGATCTAGCTGGTCTGTCATAATATAATAGAGACAGTAGATCTAGCTGGTCTGTCATAATATAATAGACACAGTAGATCTAGCTGGTCTGTCATAGTATAATAGGGACAGTAGATCTACATGGTCTGTCAAAATATAATAGAGACAGTAGATCTAGCTGGTCTGTCATAATATAATAGAGACAGTAGATCTACCTGGTCTTTCATAATATAATAGAGACAGTATATCGACCTGGTCAGTCATAATATAATAGAGACAGTATATTGACCTGGTCTGTCATAATACAGAAGAGACAGTAGATCTAGCTGGTCTGTCATAATACAATAGAGACAGTAGATCTAGCTGGTCTGTCATAATACAATAGAGACAGTAGATTTAGCTGCTCTGTCATACTATAATAGAGACATAGAGACAGTAGATTTAGCTGCTCTGTCATACCATAATAGAGACATAGAGACAGTAGATTTAGCTGCTCTGTCATAATATAATAGAGACAGTAGATTTAGCTGGTCTGTCATACCATAATAGAGACATAGATACAGTAGATTTAGCTGGTCTGTCATAATATAATAGAGACAGTATATCTACCTGGTCTGTCATTTTATAATAGAGACAGTAGATCTAGCTGGTCTGTCATAGTATAATAGGGACAGTAGATCTACCTGGTCTGTCAAAATATAATAGAGACAGTAGATCTAGCTGGTCTGTCATAATATAATAGAGACAGTAGATCTAGCTGGTCTGTCATAATACAATAGAGACAGTAGATTTAGCTGCTCTGTCATACCATAATAGAGACATAGAGACAGTAGATTTAGCTGCTCTGTCATACCATAATAGAGACATAGAGACAGTAGATTTAGCTGCTCTGTCATAATATAATAGAGACAGTAGATTTAGCTGGTCTGTCATACCATAATAGAGACATAGATACTGTAGATCTAGCTGGTCTGTCATAATATAATAGAGACAATAGATCTAGCTGGTCTGTCATAATATAATAGAGCCAGTAGATCTAGCTGGTCTGTCATAGTATAATATGGACAGTAGATCTACCTGGTCTGTCAAAATATAATAGAGACAGTAGATCTAGCTGGTCTGTCATAATATAATAGAGACAGTAGATCTACCTGGTCTGTCAAAATATAAGAGACAGTAGATCTAGCTGGTCTGTGATAATGCAATAGAGACAGTAGATCTAGCTGGTCTGTCATAATACAATAGAGACAGTAGATTTAGCTGCTCTGTCATACCATAATAGAGACATAGAGACAGTAGATCTAGCTGGTCTGTCATAATATAATAGAGACAGTATATCTACCTGGTCTGTCATTTTATAATAGAGACAGTATATCTAGCTGGTCTGTCATAATATAATAGAGACAGTAGATCTAGCTGGTCTGTCATAATATAATAGAGACAGTAGATCTAGCTGGTCTGTCATAATATAATAGAGATAGTAGATCTAGCTGGTCTGTCATAATACAATAGAAACAGTAGATCTAGCTGGTCTGTCATATTGTAATAGAGACAATATATCTAGCTGGTCTGTCATAATATAATAGAGACAGTAGATCTAGCTGGTCTGTCATAATATAATAGAGACAGTAGATCTAGCTGGTCTGTCATAGTATAATAGGGACAGTAGATCTACCTGGTCTCTCATAATATAATAGAGACAGTAGATCTAGCTGGTCTGTCATAATACAATAGAGACAGTAGATCTAGCTGGTCTGTCATATTATAATAGAGACAATTTATCTAGCTGGTCTCTCATAATACAATAGCGAGAAGAGATCTAGCTGGTCTGTCATTTTATAGTGGAGTCTGTATATCTACCTGGTCTCTCATAATATAATAGGGACAGTAGATCGAGCTGGTCTGTCATAATACAATAGAGACAGTAGATCTAGCTGGTCTGTCATAATATAATAGAGACAGTAGATCTAGCTGGTCTGTCATAATACAATAGAGACAGTAGATCTAGCTGGTCTGTCATAATATAATAGAGACAGTAGATCTAGCTGGTCTGTCATAATACAATAGAGACAGTAGATTTAGCTGGTCTGTCATAGCATAATAGAGACATAGAGACAGTAGATTTAGCTGGTCTTTCATAATATAATAGAGACAGTAGATCTAGCTGGTCTGTCATAATATAATAGAGATAGTAGATCTAGCTGGTCTGTCATAATACAATAGAAACAGTAGATCTAGCTGGTCTGTCATAGTATAATATAATAATAATAGATTTAGCTGGTCTTATCATAATATATGTGTGCATAGAGACAGTAGATCCCTAGCTGGTCTGTCATAATAGCTATAGAGACAGTAGATCTAGCTGGTCTGTCATAATATAATAGAGACAGTAGATCTAGCTGGTCTGTCAATAGAGACAGTAGATACAATAGAGACAGTAGATTTAGCTGGTCTGTCATACCATAATAGAGACATAGATACAGTAGATTAATAGAGACTGGTCTGTCATAATATAATAGAGACAGTATATCTACCTGGTCTGTCATTTTATAATAGAGACAGTAGATCTAGCTGGTCTGTCATAATATAATAGAGACAGTAGATCTAGCTGGTCTGTCATAGTATAATAGGGACAGTAGATCTACCTGGTCTCTCATAATATAATAGAGACAGTAGATCTAGCTGGTCTGTCATAATACAATAGAGACAGTAGATCTAGCTGGTCTGTCATAATACAATAGAGACAGTAGATTTAGCTGGTCTGTCATACCATAATAGAGACATAGATACAGTAGATTTAGCTGGTCTGTCATAATATAATAGAGACAGTATATCTACCTGGTCTGTCATTTTATAATAGAGACAGTAGATCTAGCTGGTCTGTCATAATATAATAGAGACAGTAGATCTAGCTGGTCTGTCATAGTATAATAGGGACAGTAGATCTACCTGGTCTCTCATAATATAATAGAGACAGTAGATCTAGCTGGTCTGTCATAATACAATAGAGACAGTAGATCTAGCTGGTCTGTCATAATACTATAGAGACAGTAGATTTAGCTGGTCTGTCATACCATAATAGAGACATAGATACAGTAGATTTAGCTGGTCTGTCATAATATAATAGAGACAGTATATCTACCTGGTCTGTCATTTTATAACAGAGACAGTAGATCTAGCTGGTCTGTCATAATATAATAGAGACAGTAGATCTAGCTGGTCTGTCATAGTATAATAGGGACAGTAGATCTACCTGGTCTCTCATAATATAATAGAGACAGTAGATCTAGCTGGTCTGTCATAATACAATAGAGACAGTAGATCTAGCTGGTCTGTCATAATAAAATAGACAGTATATCTAGCTGGTCTGTCATAATATAATAGACAGTAGATCTAGCTGGTCTGTCATAATATAATAGACACAGTATATCTGGCTGGTCTGTCAAAATATAATAGAGACAGTAGATTTAGTTGGTCTGTCATAATATAATAGAGACACTAGATCTAGCTGGTCTGTCATAATATAATATAGATAGTAGATCTAGCTGGTCTGTCATAATACAATAGAGACAGTAGACCTAGCTGGTCTGTCATAATGTCATATTATAATAGAGACAATAGATCTAGCTGGTCTGTCATAATATAATAGAGACAGTAGATCTAGCTGGTCTGTCATAGTATAATAGGGACAGTAGATCTACCTGGTCTGTCAAAATATAATAGAGACAGTAGATCTAGCTGGTCTGTCATAATATAATAGAGACAGTAGATCTACCTGGTCTGTCAAAATATAATAGAGACAGTAGATTTAGTTGGTCTGTCATAATATAATAGAGACACTAGATCTAGCTGGTCTGTCATAATATAATAGAGATAGTAGATCTAGCTGGTCTGTCATAATATAATAGAGACAGTAGATCTAGCCGGTCTGTCATATTATAATAGAGACAATAGATCTAGCTGGTCTGTCATATTATAATAGAGACAATTGATCTAGCTGGTCTGTCATAATACAATAGCGAGAATAGATCTAGCTGGTCTTTCATTTTATAATGGAGTCGGTATATCTACCTGGTCTCTCATAATATAATAGAGACAGTAGATCTAGCTGGTCTGTCATAATACAATAGAGACAGTAGATTTAGCTGCTCTGTCATACCATAATAGAGACATAGAGACAGTAGATTTAGCTGGTCTGTCATAATATAATAGAGACAGTATATCTACCTGGTCTGTCATTTTATAATAGAGACAGTATATCGACCTGGTCTGTCATAATACAGAAGAGACAGTAGATCTAGCTGGTCTGTCATAATATAATAGAGACAGTAGATCTAGCTGGTCTGTCATAATACAATAGAGACAGTAGATCTAGCTGGTCTGTCATAATACAATAGAGACAGTAGATTTAGCTGCTCTGTCATACCATAATAGAGACATAGAGACAGTAGATTTAGCTGGTCTGTCATAATATAATAGAGTCAGTATATCGACCTGGTCTGTCATAATACAGAAGAGACAGTAGATCTAGCTGGTCTGTCATAATATAATAGAGACAGTAGATTTAGCTGGTCTGTCATAATATTATAGAGACAGTAGATCTAGCTGGTCTGTCATAATATAATAGAGACAGTAGATCTAGCTGGTCTGTCATAATATAATAGAGACAGTAGATCTTGCTGGTCTGTCATAGTATAATAGGGACAGTAGATCTACCTGGTCTGTAAAAATATAATAGAGACAGTAGATCTAGCTGGTCTGTCATACTATAATAGAGACAGTAGATCTACCTGGTCTGTCAAAATATAATAGAGACAGTAGATTTAGTTGGTCTGTCATAATATAATAGAGACACTAGATCTAGCTGGTCTGTCATAATATAATAGAGATAGTAGATCTAGCTATGCTGTCATAATACAATAGAGACAGTAGATCTAGCTGGTCTGTCATAATGTCATATTATAATAGAGACAATAGATCCAGCTGGTCTGTCATAATATAATAGAGACAGTAGATCTCGCTGGTCTGTCATAATAAAATAGACAGTATATCTAGCTGGTCTGTCATATTATAATAGACAGTAGATCTAGCTGGTCTGTCATAATATAATAGACACAGTATATCTGGCTGGTCTGTCAAAATATAATAGAGACAGTAGATTTAGTTGGTCTGTCATAATATAATAGAGACACTAGATCTAGCTGGTCTGTCATAATATAATATAGATAGTAGATCTAGCTGGTCTGTCATAATACAATAGAGACAGTAGATCTAGCTGGTCTGTCATAATGTCATATTATAATAGAGACAATAGATCTAGCTGGTCTGTCATAATATAATAGAGACAGTAGATCTAGCTGGTCTGTCATAGTATAATAGGGACAGTAGATCTACCTGGTCTGTCAAAATATAATAGAGACAGTAGATCTAGCTGGTCTGTCATAATATAATAGAGACAGTAGATCTACCTGGTCTGTCAAAATATAATAGAGACAGTAGATTTAGTTGGTCTGTCATAATATAATAGAGACACTAGATCTAGCTGGTCTGTCATAATATAATAGAGATAGTAGATCTAGCTGGTGTGTCATAATACAATAGAGACAGTAGATCTAGCTGGTCTGTCATAATGTCATATTATAATTGAGACAATAGATCTAGCTGGTCTGTCATAATATAATAGAGACAGTAGATCTAGCCGGTCTGTCATATTATAATAGAAACAATAGATCTAGCTGGTCTGTCATATTATAATAGAGACAATTGATCTAGCTGGTCTGTCATAATACAATAGCGAGAATAGATCTAGCTGGTCTTTCATTTTATAATGGAGTCGGTATATCTACCTGGTCTCTCATAATATAATAGAGACAGTAGATCTAGCTGGTCTGTCATAATACAATAGAGACAGTAGATTTAGCTGCTCTGTCATACCATAATAGAGACATAGAGACAGTAGATTTAGCTGGTCTGTCATAATATAATAGAGACAGTATATCTACCTGGTCTGTCATTTTATAATAGAGACAGTATATCGACCTGGTCTGTCATAATACAGAAGAGACAGTAGATCTAGCTGGTCTGTCATAATATAATAGAGACAGTAGATCTAGCTGGTCTGTCATAATACAATAAAGACAGTAGATCTAGCTGGTCTGTCATAATACAATAGAGACAGTAGATTTAGCTGCTCTGTCATAATATAATAGAGTCAGTATATCGACCTGGTCTGTCATAATACAGAAGAGACAGTAGATCTAGCTGGTCTGTCATAATATAATAGAGACAGTAGATTTAGCTGGTCTGTCATAATATTATAGAGACAGTAGATCTAGCTGGTCTGTCATAATATAATAGAGACAGTAGATCTAGCTGGTCTGTCATAATATAATAGAGACAGTAGATCTTGCTGGTCTGTCATAGTATAATAGGGACAGTAGATCTACCTGGTCTGTAAAAATATAATAGAGACAGTAGATCTAGCTGGTCTGTCATACTATAATAGAGACAGTAGATCTACCTGGTCTGTCAAAATATAATAGAGACAGTAGATTTAGTTGGTCTGTCATAATATAATAGAGACACTAGATCTAGCTGGTCTGTCATAATATGATAGAGATAGTAGATCTAGCTATGCTGTCATAATACAATAGAGACAGTAGATCTAGCTGGTCTGTCATAATGTCATATTATAATAGAGACAATAGATCCAGCTGGTCTGTCATAATATAATAGAGACAGTAGATCTCGCTGGTCTGTCATAATAAAATAGACAGTATATCTAGCTGGTCTGTCATAATATAATAGACAGTAGATCCAGCTGGTCTGTCATAATATAATAGAGACAGTAGATCTCGCTGGTCTGTCATAATAAAATAGACAGTATATCTAGCTGGTCTGTCATAATATAATAGACAGTAGATCTAGCTGGTTTGTCATAATATAATAGAGACAGTAGATATAGCTGGTCTGTCATAATATAAGTAGATAGTATATCTATCTGGTCTGTCATAATATAATATAGACAGTAGATCTAGCTGGTCTGTCATAATATAATAGAGACAGTAGATCTAGCTGGTCTGTCATAATAGAATAGAGACAGTAGATCTAGCTGGTCTGTCATAATATAATAGAGACAGTAGATCGAGCTGGTCTGTCATAATATAATAGACAGTAGATCTAGCTGGTCTGTCATAATATAATAGACACAGTAGATATAGCTGGTCTGTCATACTATAAGTAGATAGTATATCTATCTGGTCTGTCATAATATAATATAGACAGTAGATCTAGCTGGTCTGTCATAATATAATAGAGACAGTAGATCTAGCTGGTCAGTCATAATATAATAGAGACAGTAGATCTAGCTGGTCTGTCATTTTATAATGGAGACAGTATATCTACCTGGTCTGTCATAATATAATAGAGGCAGTAGATCTAGCTGGTCTGTCATAATGTAATAGACAGTAGATCTAGCTGGTCTGTCATAATATAATATACACAGTAGATCTAGCTGGTCTGTCATAATACAATAGAGACAGTAGATTTAGCTGGTCTGTCATAACATAATAGAGACATAGAGACAGTAGATCTAGCTGGTCTGTCATATTATAATAGAGACAATTGATCTAGCTGGTCTGTCATAATACAATAGCGAGAATAGATCTAGCTGGTCTGTCATTTTATAATGGAGTCGGTATATCTACCTGGTCTCTCATAATATAATAGAGACAGTAGATCTAGCTGGTCTGTCATAATTCAATAGAGACAGTAGATCTAGCTGGTCTGTCATAATAAAATAGACAGTAGATCTAGCTGGTCTGTCATAATATAATAGAGACAGTATATCGACCTGGTCTGTCATAATATAATAGAGACAGTATATCTAGCTGGTCTGTCATAATATAATAGAGACACTAGATCTAGCTGGTCTGTCATAATATAATAGAGATAGTAGATCTAGCTGGTCTGTCATAATACAATAGAGAGTAGATCTAGCTGGTCTGTCATAATATAATAGAGACAGTAGATCTACCTGGTCTGTCAAAATATAATAGAGACAGTAGATCTAGATGGTCTGTCATTATATAATAGAGACAGTAGATCTACCTGGTCTGTCAAAATATAATAGAGACAGTATATTTAGTTGGTCTGTCATAATATAATAGAGACACTAGATCTAGCTGGTCTGTCATAATACAATAGAGACAGTAGATCTAGCTGGTCTGTCATAATAGAATAGAGACAGTAGATCTAGCGGGTCTGTTATAATATAATAGAGACAGTAGATCTAGATGGTCTGTCATATTATAATAGAGACAATAGATCTAGCTGGTCTGTCATAATATAATAGACAGTAGATCTAGCTGGTCTGTCATAATAATAGAGACAGTAGATCTAGCTGGTCTGTCATAATACAATAGAGACAGTAGATTTAGTTGGTCTGTCATAATATAATAGAGACACTAGATCTAGCTGGTCTGTCATAATATAATAGAGATAATAGATCTAGCTATGCTGTCATAATACAATAGAGACAGTAGATCTAGCTGATCTGTCATAATGTCATATTATAATAGAGACAATAGATCTAGCTGGTCTGTCATAATATAAAAGAGACAGTAGATCTAGCTGGTCTGTCATAATATAATAGAGACAGTAGATCTAGCTGGTCTGTCATAATATAATAGAGACAGATGATCTAGCTGGTCTGTCATAGTATAATAGGGACAGTAGATCTACTTGGTCTGTCAAAATATAATAGAGACACTAGATCTAGCTGATCTGTCATAATATAATAGAGATAGTAGATCTAGCTGGTCTGTCATAATACAATAGAGACAGTAGATCTAGCTGGTCTGTCATAATGTCATATTATAATTGAGTCAATAGATCTAGCTGGTCTGTCATAATATAATAGAGACAGTAGATCTAGCTGGTCTGTCATATTATAATAGAGACAATTGATCTAGCTGGTCTGTCATAATACAATAGCGAGAATAGATCTAGCTGGTCTGTCATTTTATAATGGAGTCGCTATATCTACCTGGTCTCTCATAATATAATAGAGACAGTAGATCTAGCTGGTCTGTCATAATACAATAGAGACAGTAGATCTAGCTGGTCTGTCATAATAAAATAGACAGTATATCTAGCTGGTCTGTCATAATATAATAGACAGTAGATCTAGCTGGTCTGTCATAATATAATAGACACAGTAGATCTAGCTGGTCTGTCATAATATAATAGAGACAGTATATCTACCTGGTCTGTCATAATATAACAGAGACAGTATATCGACCTGGTCTGTCATAATATAATAGAGACAGTATATCGACCTGGTCTGTCATAATACAGAAGAGACAGTAGATCTAGCTGGTCTGTCATAATATAATAGACACAGTAGATCTAGCTGGTCTGTTATAATATAATAGAGACAGTAGATCTAGCTGGTCTGTCATAGTATAATAGGGACAGTAGATCTACCTGGTCTGTCAAAATATAATAGAGACAGTAGATCTAGCTGGTCTGTCATTATATAATAGAGACAGTAGATCTACCTGGTCTGTCAAAATATAATAGAGACAGTATATTTAGTTGGTCTGTCATAATATAATAGAGACACTAGATCTAGCTGGTCTGTCATAATATAATAGAGATAGTAGATCTAGCTGGTCTGTCATAATACAATAGAGACAGTAGATCTAGCTGGTCTGTCATAATAGAATAGAGACAGTAGATCTAGCTGGTCTGTCATAATTCAATAGAGACAGTAGATCTAGCTGGTCTGTCATAATAAAATAGACAGTAGATCTAGCTGGTCTGTCATAATATAATAGACAGTAGATCTAGCTGGTCTGTCATAATATAATAGACACAGTAGATCTAGCCGGTCTGTCATAATATAATAGAGACAGTAGATCAGCTGGTCTGTCATTATATAATAGAGACAGTAGATCTACCTGGTCTGTCAAAATATAATAGAGACAGTATATTTAGTTGGTCTGTCATAATATAATAGAGACACTAGATCTAGCTAGTCTGTCATAATAGAATAGAGACAGTAGATCTAGCTGGTCTGTCATAATATAATAGACAGTAGATCTAGCTGGTCTGTCATAATATAATAGACAGTAGATCTAGCTGGTCTGTCATAATATAATAGACAGTAGATCTAGCTGGTCTGTCATAATAGAATAGAGACGGTAGATCTAGCTGGTCTGTCATAATATAATAGAGACAGTAGATCTACCTGGTCTGCCATAGTACAATAGAGACATAGAGACAGTAGATCTAGCTGGTCTGTCATAACATAATAGAGACAGTAGATCTAGCTGGTCTGTCATAAGGTAATAGAGATTGTAGTTTAACCTGGTCTGTCATAATAGAATAGAGACAGTAGATCTAGCTGGTCTGTCATAATATAATAGAGACAGTAGATCTACCTGGTCTGTCATAGTATAATAGAGACAGTAGATCTAGCTGGTCTGTCATAGTACAATAGAGACATAGAGACAGTAGATCTAGCTGGTCTGTCATAACATAATAGAGACAGTAGATCAAGCTGGTCTGTCATAATATAATAGAGACAGTAGATCTAGCTGGTCTGTCAAAATATAATAGAGACAGTAGATCTAGCTGGTCTGTCATAATATAATAGGGACAGTAGATCTAGCTGGTCTGTCATAATATAATAGAGACTGTGTATCTACCAGGTCTGTCATAATATAACAGAGACAGTAGATCTAGCTGGTCTGTCATAATATAACAGAGACAGTAGATCTACCTGGTATGTCAAAATATAATAGAGACAGTAGATCTAGCTGGTCTGTCATAATATAATAGAGACAGTAGATCTAGCTGGTCTGTCATATTATAATAGAGACAGTAGATCTAGCTGGTATGTCATAATATAATAGAGATAGTAGATGTACCTGGTCTGTCAAATTAGAATAGAGACAGTAGATCTAGCTGGTCTGTCATCAAATAATTAACACAGTAGATCTAGCTGGTCTGTCATATTATAATAGAGACAGTAGATCTAGCTGGTATGGCATAATATAATAGAGATAGTAGATCTACCTGGTCTGTCAAATTAGAATAGAGACAGTAGATCTAGCTGGTCTGTCATAATATAATAGTGATATTTAGTCATAGTTATATAATAGTTATATTTTGACATACCAGGTAGATCTACTGTCTCTGCTATATTATGACAGACCAGCTAGATCGACTGTCTCTGTTATATTATGACAGACCTGGTAGATACACTGTCTCTATTATATTATGACAGACCAGCTAGATCTACTGTCTCTATTATAATATGACAGACCAGCTAGATCTACTGTCTCTATTATATTATGACAGACCAACTAGATCTACTGTCTCTATTATATTTTCACAGACCAGGTAGATCTACTCTCTCTGTTATATGATGACAGACCAGCTAGATCTACTGTCCCTATTATATTATGACAGACAAGCTAGATCTACTGTCTCTGTTATATTATGACAGACAAGCTAGATCTACTGTATCTGTTATATTATGACAGACCTGGTAGATACACTGTCTCTATTATATGATGACAGACCAGTTAGATCTACTGTCTCTATTGTATTATGACAGACGAGCTAGATCTACTGTCTCTATTATATTATGACAGACCAGGTAGATCTACTGTCTCTATTGTATTATGACAGACTAGCTAGATCTGCTGTCTCTATTATATTATGACAGACCAGCTAGATCTACTGTGTTTATTATTTGATGACAGACCAGCTAGATCTACTGTCTCTATTCTAATTTGACAGACCAGGTAGATCTACTATCTCTATTATATTATGACATACCAGCTAGATCTACTGTCTCTATTATAATATGACAGACCAGCTAGATCTACTGTCTCTATTATATTATGACAGACCAGCTAGACCTACTGTCTCTGTTATATTATGACAGACCTGGTAGATACACTGTCTCTATTATATTATGACAGACCAGCTAGATCTACTGTCCCTATTATATTATGACAGACCAGCTAGATCTACTGTCTCTTTCATATAATAATAATAATAATATATATATAATAATTTGACAGACCAGCTAGATCTACTGTCTCTATTATATTATGACAGACCAGCTAGATCTACTGTCTCTGTTATATTATGACAGACAAGCTAGATTTACGGTATCTGTTAAATGATGACAGACCTGGTAGATACACTGTCTCTATTATATGATGACAGACCAGCTAGATCTACTGTCTCTATTGTATTATGACAGACGAGCTAGATCTACTATCTCCATTATATTATGACAGAACAGCTAGATCTACTGTCTCTACTATAATATGACAGACCAGCTAGATCTACTGTCTCTATTATATTATGACAGACCAGCTAGATCTACTGTTTCTATTATACTATGACAGACCAGGTAGATCTACTGTCTCTATTGTATTATGACAGACTAGCTAGATCTGCTGTCTCTATTATATTATGACAGACCAGCTAGATCTACTGTGTCTATTATTTGATGACAGACCAGCTAGATCTACTGTCTCTATTATATTATGACAGACCAGCTAGATCTACTGTCTCTATTATATTATGACAGACCAGCTAGATCTACTGTCTCTATTATATTATGACAGACCAGCTAGATCTACTGTCTCTATTATATTATGACAGTTATGTCTCTATTATATTATGACAGACCAGGATCTACTGATGACACCAGGTGTCACTATCTCTATATATTATGACAGACCAGCTAGATCTACTGTCTCTATTATATTATGACAGACCAGGTAGATCTACTGACAGACCAGGTAGATCTACTGTCTCTATTATATTATGACAGACCAGCTAGATCTACTGTCTCTATATTATGACAGACCAGCTAGATCTACTGTCTCTATTATATTATGACAGACCAGGTAGATCTACTGTCTCTATTATATTATGACAGACCAGCTAGTCTAGTCTCTATTATATTATGACAGACAGCTAGATCTACTGTCTCTATTATATTATGACAGACCAGCTAGATCTACTGTGTTTATTATTTGATGACAGACCAGCTAGATCTACTGTCTCTATTCTAATTTTACAGACCAGGTAGATCTACTATCTCTATTATATTATGACATACCAGCTAGATCTACTGTCTCTATTATAATATGACAGACCAGCTAGATCTACTGTCTTTATTATATTATGACAGACCAGCTAGACCTACTGTCTCTGTTATATTATGACAGACCTGGTAGATACACTGTCTCTATTATATTATGACAGACCAGCTAGATCTACTGTCCCTATTATACTATGACATACCAGCTAGATCTACTGTCTCTATTATAATATGACAGACCAGCTAGATCTACTGTGTTTATTATTTGATGACAGAGCAGCTAGATCTACTGTCTCTATTCTAATTTGAAATACCAGGTAGATCTACTGTCTCTGTTATATTATGACAGACCAGCTAGATCTACTGTCTCTGTTATATTATGACAGACCTGGTAGATACACTGTCTCTATTATATTATGACAGACCAGCTAGATCTACTGTCCCTATTATATTATGACAGACCAGCTAGATCTACTGTCTCTATTATATTTTGACAGACCAGCTAGATCTACTGATTCTATTATATTATGACAGACCAGCTTGATCTACTGTCTCTATTATGTTATGACAGACCAGCTAGATCTACTTTCTCTATGTCTCTATTGTACTATGACAGACCAGCAAGATCTACTGTCTCTATTATACTATGACAGACCAGGTAGATCTACTGTCTCTATTATATTATGACAGACCAGCTAGATCTACTGTCTCTATTCTATTATGACAGACCAGGTTAAACTACAATCTCTATTATCTTATGACAGACCAGCTAGATCTACTGTCTCTGTTATGTTATGACAGACCAGCTAGATCTACTGTCTCTATGTCTCTATTGTACTATGACAGACGAGGTAGATCTACTGTCTCTATTATATTATGACAGACCAGATAGATCTACTGTCTCTATTCTATTATGACAGACCAGGTTGAACTACAATCTCTATTATCTTATGACAGACCAGCTAGATCTACTGTCTCTATTCTATTATGACAGACCAGCTAGATCTACTGTCTCTATTGTATTATGACAGACCAGCTAGATCTACTATCTCTATTATATTATGACATACCAGCTAGATCTACTGTCTCTATTATAATATGACAGACCAGCTAGATCTACTGTCTCTATTATATTTTCACAGACCAGGTAGATCTACTGTCTCTGTTATATGATGACAGACCAGCTAGATCTACTGTCCCTATTATATTATGACAGACAAGCTAGATCTACTGTCTCTGTTATATTATGACAGACAAGCTAGATCTACGGTATCTGTTAAATTATGACAGACCTGGTAGATACACTGTCTCTATTATGTGATGACAGACCAGCTAGATCTACTGTCTCTATTGTATTATGACAGACGAGCTAGATCTACTATATCCATTATATTATGACAGAACAGCTAGATCTACTGTCTCTATTATACTATGACAGAACAGGTGAGATCTACTGTCTCTATTATATTATGACAGACCAGCTAGATCTACTGTCCCTATTCTATTATGACAGACCAGCTAGATCTACTGTCTCTATTGTATTATGACAGACCAGCTAGATCTACTGTCTCTATTGTATCATGACAGACCAGCTAGATCAACTTACTCTATTATATTATGACAGACCAGCTAGATATACTGTCTCATATTATGACAGAGCAACTAGATCTACTTTCTATATTGTACTATGACAGACCAGCTAGATCTACTGTCTCTATTCTATTATGACAGACCAGGTAGATCTACTGTCTCTATTGTATTATGACAGACTAGCTAGATCTGCTGTCTCTATTATATTATGACAGACCAGGTAGATATACTGTCTCTATTATATTATGACAGACCAGCTAGATCTACTGTGTCTATTATTTGATGACAGACCAGCTAGATCTACTGTCTCTTTTCTAATTTGACAGACCAGGTAGATCTACTATCTCTATTATATTATGACATACCAGCTAGATCTACTGTCTCTATTATAATATGACAGACCAGCTAGATCTACTGTCTCTATTATATTATGATAGACCAGCTAGATCTACTGTCTCTATTATATTTTGACATACCAGGTAGATCTATTGTCTCTGTTATATTATGACAGACCAGCTAGATCTACTGTCCCTATTATATTATGACAGACAAGCTAGATCTACTGTCTCTGTTATATTATGACAGACAAGCTAGATCTACGGTATCTGTTAAATTATGACAGACCTGGTAGATACACTGTCTCTATTATATGATGACAGACCAGCTAGATCTACTGTCTCTATTGTATTATGACAGACGAGCTAGATCTACTATCTCCATTATATTATGACAGAACAGCTAGATCTACTGTCTCTATTCTATTATGACAGACCAGGTTGAACTACAATCTCTATTATCTTATGACAGACCAGCTAGATCTACTGTCTCTATTCTATTATGACAGACCAGCTAGATCTACTGTCTCTATTGTATTATGACAGACCAGCTAGATCTACTATCTCTATTATATTATGACATACCAGCTAGATCTACTGTCTCTATTATATTATGACAGACCAGCTAGATCTACTGTCTCTATTATATTTTCACAGACCAGGTAGATCTACTGTCTCTGTTATATGATGACAGACCAGCTAGATCTACTGACAGACAAGCTAGATCTACTGTCTCTGTTATATTATGACAGACAAGCTACATCTACGGTATCTGTTAAATTATGACAGACCTGGTAGATACACTGTCTCTATTATATGATGACAGACCAGCTCGATCTACTGTCTCTATTGTATTATGACAGATGAGCTAGATCTACTATCTCCATTATATTATGACAGAACAGCTAGATCTACTGTCTCTATTATACTATGACAGAACAGGTGAGATCTACTGTCTCTATTATATTATGACAGACCAGCTAGATCTACTGTCCCTATTCTATTATGACAGACCAGCTAGATCTACTGTCTCTATTATTATGACAGACCAGCTAGATCTACTGTCTCTATTGTATCATGACAGACCAGCTAGACCAACTTACTACTAGATATACTGTCATATTATGACAGAGCAACTGACTACTTTCTATATTGACTATGACAGACCAGCTAGATCTACTGTCTCTATTCTATTATGACAGACCAGGTAGATCTACTGTGTCTATTATATTATGACAGACCAGCTAGATCTACTGTCTCTTTTCTAATTATGACAGACCAGGTAGATCTACTGTCTCTATTATATTATGACATACCAGCTAGATCTACTGTCTCTATTATAATATGACAGACCAGCTAGATCTACTGTCTCTATTATATTATGACAGACCAGCTAGATCTACTGTCTCTATTATATGTTGACATACCAGGTAGATCTACTGTCTCTGTTATATTATGACAGACCAGCTAGATCTACTGTCCCTATTATATTATGACAGACAAGCTAGATCTACTGTCTCTGTTATATTATGACAGACAAGCTAGATCTACGGTTCTGTTAAATTATGACAGACCTGTAGATACACTGTCTCTATTATATGATGACAGACCAGCTAGATCTACTGTCTCTATTCTATTATGACAGACAGACCAGCTGATCTACTGTCTCTATTATATTATGACAGAACAGCTAGATCTACTGTCTCTATTATACTGATGACAGACCAGGTGAGATCTACTGTCTCTATTATATTATGACAGACCAGTCTCTACTGTCTCTATTCTATTATGACAGACCAGGCTAGACTACTATCTCTATTATCTTATGACAGACCAGCTAGATCTACTGTCTCTATTATAATTGACAGACCAGCTAGATCTACTGTCTCTATTATATTATGACAGACCAGCTAGATCTACTGTCTCTATTATATTATGACAGACCAGGTAGATCTACTGTCTCTGTTATATTATGACAGACCAGCTAGATCTACTGTCTCTATTATATTATGACAGACCAGGTAGATCTACTGTCTCTATTATATTATGACAGACCAGCTAGATCTACTTATATTATGACAGACCAGCTGATCTGTCTCTATTATATTATGACAGACCAGCTAGATCTACTGTGTCTATTATTTGATGACAGACCAGCTAGATCTACTGGTCTTTTCTATTTGACAGACCAGGTAGATCTACTATCTCTATTATATTATGACAGACCAGCTAGATCTACTGTCTCTATTATACTATGACAGACCAGCTGAGATCTACTGTCTCTATTATATTATGACAGACCAGCTAGATCTACTGTCTCTATTATATTATGACAGACCAGGCTAGATCTACTGTCTCTATTATATTATGACAGACCAGCTAGATCTACTGTCTCTTTGTATCATGACAGACCAGCTAGATCAACTGTCTCTATTATATTATGACAGACCAGCTAGATATACTGTCTCATTATATTATGACAGACCAGCTAGATCTACTTTCTATATTGTACTATGACAGACCAGCTAGATCTACTGTCTCTATTATACTATGACAGACCAGCTAGATCTACTGTCTCTATTATATTATGACAGACCAGCTAGATCTGCTGTCTCTATTATATTATGACAGACCAGGTAGATATACTGTCTCTATTATATTATGACAGACCAGCTAGATCTACTGTGTCTATTATTTGATGACAGACCAGCCAGATCTACTGTCTCTGTTCTATTATGACAGACCAGGTAGATCTACTGTCTCTATTATATTATGACATACCAGCTAGATCTACTGTCTCTATTATAATATGACAGACCAGCTAGATCTACTGTCTCTATTATATTATGACAGACCAGCTAGATCTACTGTCTCTATTATATTTTGACAGACCAGCTAGATCTACTGTCTCTGTTATATTATGATAGACCAGCTAGATCTACTGTCTCTATTATAATATGACAGACCAGCTAGATCTACTGTCTCTATTCTATTATGACAGACCAGGTTGAACTACAATCTCTATTATCTTATGACAGACCAGCTAGATCTACTGTCTCTATTCTATTATGACAGACCAGCTAGATCTACTGTCTCTATTGTATTATGACAGACCAGCTAGATCTACTATCTCTATTATATGACATACCAGCTAGATCTACTGTCTCTATTATAATATGACAGACCAGCTAGATCTACTGTCTCTATTATATTTTCACAGACCAGGTAGATCTACTGTCTCTGTTATATTATGACAGACCAGCTAGATCTACTGTCCCTATTATATTATGACAGACAAGCTAGATCTACTGTCTCTGTTATATTATGACAGACAAGCTAGATCTACGGTATCTGTTAAATTATGACAGACCTGGTAGATACACTGTCTCTATTATGTGATGACAGACCAGCTAGATCTACTGTCTCTATTGTATTATGACAGACGAGCTAGATCTACTATATCCATTATATTATGACAGAACAGCTAGATCTACTGTCTCTATTATACTATGACAGAACAGGTGAGATCTACTGTCTCTATTATATTATGACAGACCAGCTAGATCTACTGTCCCTATTCTATTATGACAGACCAGCTAGATCTACTGTCTCTATTGTATTATGACAGACCAGCTAGATCTACTGTCTCTATTGTATCATGACAGACCAGCTAGACCAACTTACTCTATTATATTATGACAGACCAGCTAGATATACTGTCTCATATTATGACAGAGCAACTAGATCTACTTTCTATATTGTACTATGACAGACCAGCTAGATCTACTGTCTCTATTCTATTATGACAGACCAGGTAGATCTACTGTGTCTATTATTTGATGACAGACCAGCTAGATCTACTGTCTCTTTTCTAATTTGACAGACCAGGTAGATCTACTATCTCTATTATATTATGACATACCAGCTAGATCTACTGTCTCTATTATAATATGACAGACCAGCTAGATCTACTGTCTCTATTATATTATGATAGACCAGCTAGATCTACTGTCTCTATTATATGTTGACATACCAGGTAGATCTACTGTCTCTGTTATATTATGACAGACCAGCTAGATCTACTGTCCCTATTATATTATGACAGACAAGCTAGATCTACTGTCTCTGTTATATTATGACAGACAAGCTAGATCTACGGTATCTGTTAAATTATGACAGACCTGGTAGATACACTGTCTCTATTATATGATGACAGACCAGCTAGATCTACTGTCTCTATTGTATTATGACAGACCAGCTAGATCTACTATCTCCATTATATTATGACAGAACAGCTAGATCTACTGTCTCTATTATACTATGACAGAACAGGTGAGATCTACTGTCTCTATTATATTATGACAGACCAGCTCGATCTACTGTCTCTATTCTATTATGACAGACCAGGCTACACTACAATCTCTATTATCTTATGACAGACCAGCTAGATCTACTGTCTCTTTTGTATCATGACAGACCAGCTAGATCAACTTACTCTATTATATTATGACAGACCAGCTAGATATACTGTCTCATATTATGACAGAGCAACTAGATCTACTTTCTATATTGTACTATGACAGACCAGCTAGATCTACTGTCTCTATTATACTATGACAGACCAGGTAGATCTACTGTCTCTATTGTATTATGACAGACTAGCTAGATCTGCTGTCTCTATTATATTATGACAGACCAGCTAGATCTACTGTGTCTATTATTTGATGACAGACCAGCTAGATCTACTGTCTCTTTCTAATTTGACAGACCAGGTAGATCTACTATCTCTATTATATTATGACATACCAGCTAGATCTACTGTCTCTATTATAATATGACAGACCAGCTAGATCTACTGTCTCTATTATATTATGACAGACCAGCTAGATCTACTGTCTCTATTATATTTTGACATACCTGGTAGATCTACTGTCTCTGTTATATTATGACAGACCAGCTAGATCTACTGTCTCTGTTATATTATGACAGACCTGGTAGATACACTGTCTCTATTATATTATGACAGACCAGCTTGATCTACTGTCCCTATTATATTATGACAGACCAGCTAGATCTACTGTCTCTATGTCTCTATTGTACTATGACAGACCAGCTAGATCTACTGTCTCTATTATACTATGACAGACCAGCTAGATCTACTGTCTCTATTATATTACGACAGACCAGCTAGATCTACTGTCTCTGTTATATTATGACAGACCTGGTAGATACACTGTCTCTATTATATTATGACAGACCAGCTAGATCTACTGTCCGTATTATATTATGACAGACCAGCTAGATCTACTGTCTCTATGTCTCTATTGTACTATGACAGACCAGCTAGATCTACTGTCTCTATTATAATATGACAGACCAGCTAGATCTACTGTCTCTATTATATTATGACAGACCAGCTAGATCTACTGTCTCTATTATATTTTGACATACCAGGTAGATCTACTGTCTCTGTTATATTATGACAGACCAGCTAGATCTACTGTCTCTATTATATTATGACAGACCAGCTAGATCTACTGTCTCTATTATATTTTGACATACCAGGTAGATCTACTGTCTCTGTTATATTATGACAGACCAGCTAGATCTACTGTCTCTGTTATATTATGACAGACCTGGTAGATACACTGTCTCTATTATATTATGACAGACCAGCTAGATCTACTGTCCGTATTATATTATGACAGACCAGCTAGATCTACTGTCTCTATGTCTCTATTGTACTATGACAGACCAGCTAGATCTACTGTCTCTATTATACTATGACAGACCAGCTAGATCTACTGTCTCTATTATATTACGACAGACCAGCTAGATCTACTGTCTCTATTGTATTATGACAGACCAGCTAGATCTACTGTTTCTATTATACTATGACAGACCAGGTAGATCTACTGTCTCTATTATAATATGACAGACCAGCTAGATCTACTGTCTCTATTATATTATGACATACCAGCTAGATCAGCCTCCAGTATTTATGCTGCAGTAGTTTATGTGTCGGGGGGCTAGGGTCAGTTTGTTATATCTGGAGTACTTCTCCTGTCCTATTCGGTGTCCTGTGTGAATCTAAGTGTGCGTTCTCTAATTCTCTCCTTCTCTCTTTCTTTCTCTCTCTCGGAGGACCTGAGCCCTAGGACCATGCCCCAGGACTACCTGACATGATGACTCCTTGCTGTCCCCAGTCCACCTGGCCATGCTGCTGCTCCAGTTTCAACTGGCCTGGGCCCTAGGACCATGTCCCAGGACTACCTGACATGAGGACTCCTTGCTGTCCCCAGTCCACCTGGCCATGCTCCTGCTCCAGTTTCAACTGTTCTGCCTTACTATTATTCAACCATGCTGGGTCATTTATGAACATTTGAACATCTTGGCCACGTTCTGTTATAATCTCCACCCACAGCCAAAAGAGGACTGGCCACCCCACATATGCTCTCTAATTCTCTCTTTCTTTCTCTCTCTCTCGGAGGACCTGAGCCCTAGGACAGTGCCCCAGGACTACCTGACATGATGGCTCCTTGCTGTCCCCATTCCACCTGACTGCTGCTGCTCCAGTTTCAACTGTTCTGCCTTATTATTATTCGACCATGCTGGTCATTTATGAACATTTGAACATCTTGGTCATGTTCTGTTATAATCTCTACCCGGCACAGCCAGAAGAGGACTGGCCACCCCACATAGCCCGGTTCCTCTCTAGGTTTCTTCCTAGGTTTTGGCCTTTCTAGGGAGTTTTTCCTAGCCACCGTGCTTTTACACCTGCATTGTTTGCTGTTTGGGGTTTTAGGCTGGGTTTCTGTACAGCACTTTGAGATATCAGCTGATGTACGAAGGGCTATATAAATAAATTTGATTTTGATTTGATCTACTGTCTCTATTATAATATGACAGACTAGCTAGATCTACTGTCTCTATTATATTATGACAGACCAGCTAGATCTACTGTCTCTATTATATTTTGACATACCAGGTAGATCTACTGTCTCTGTTATATTATGACAGACCAGCTAGATCTACTGTCTCTGTTATATTATGACAGACCTGGTAGATACACTGTCACTATTATATTTTGACAGACCAGCTAGATCTACTGTCTCTATTATAATATGACAGATCAGCTAGATCTACTGTCTCTATTATATTATGACAGACCAGCTAGATCTACTGTCTCATATTATGACAGAGCAACTCGATCTACTGTCTATATTGTACTATGACAGACCAGGTAGATCTACTGTCTCTATTGTATTATGACAGACCAGCCAGATCTACTGTCTCTATTATAATATGACAGACCAGCTAGATCTACTGTCTCTATTATATTATGACAGACAAGCTAGATCTACTGTCTCTATTATATTTTGACATACCAGGTAGATCTACTGTCTCTGTTATATTATGACAGACCAGCTAGATCTACTGTCTCTGTTATATTATGACAGACCTGGTAGATACACTGTCTCTATTATATTATGACAGACCAGCTAGATCTACTGTCCCTATTATATTATGACAGACCAGCTAGATCTACTGTCTCTATTATATTTTGACAGAACAGCTAGATCTACTGTCTCTATTATATTATGACAGACCAGCTTGATCTACTGTCTCTATTATGTTATGACAGACCAGCTAGATCTACTGTCTCAATGTCTCTATTGAACTATGACAGACCAGCTAGATCTACTGTCTCTATTATATTATGACAGACCAGCTTGATCTACTGTCTCTATTATGTTATGACAGACCAGCTAGATCTACTGTTTCTATGTCTCTGTTGTACTATGACAGACCAGCTAGATCTAGCGTCTCTATTAATCTATGACAGACCAGGTAGATCTACTGTCTCTATTATATTATGACAGACCAGCTAGATCTACTGTCTCTATTCTATTATGACAGACCAGGTTAAACTACAATCTCTATTATCTTATGACAGACCAGCTAGATCTACTGTCTCTATTCTATTATGACAGACCAGCTAGATCTACTGTCTCTATTGTATTATGACAGACCAGCTAGATCTACTATCTCTATTATATTATGACATACCAGCTAGATCTACTGTCTCTATTATAATATGACAGACCAGCTAGATCTACTGTCTCTATTATATTATGACAGACAAGCTAGATCTACGGTATCTGTTAAATTATGACAGACCTGGTAGATACACTGTCTCTATTATATGATGACAGACCAGCTCGATCTACTGTCTCTATTGTATTATGACAGACGAGCTAGATCTACTATCTCCATTATATTATGACAGAACAGCTAGATCTACTGTCTCTACTATAATATGACAGACCAGCTAGATCTACTGTCTCTATTATATTATGACAGACCAGCTAGATCTACTGTCTCTATTATACTATGACAGACCAGCTAGATCTACTGTCTCTATTATATTATGACAGACCAGCTTGATTTACTGTCTCTATTATGTTATGACAGAACAGCTAGATCTACTGTCTCTATTATATTATGACAGACCAGCTTGATCTACTGTCTCTATTATATTATGACAGACCAGCTTGATCTACTGTCTCTATTATATTATGACAGACTAGCTAGATCTGCTGTCTCTATTATAATATGACAGACCAGCTAGATCTACTGTCTCTGTTATATTATGACAGACCTGGTAGATACACTGTCTCTATTATATTATGACAGACCAGCTTGATCTACTGTCCCTATTATATTATGACAGACCAGCTAGATCTACTGTCTCTATGTCTCTATTGTAATATGACAGACCAGCTAGATCTACTGTCTCTATTATACTATGACAGACCAGCTAGATCTACTGTCTCTATTATATTACGACAGACCAGCTAGATCTACTCTCTTTTCTAATTTGACAGACCAGGTAGATCTACTATCTCTATTATATTATGACATACCAGCTAGATCTACTGTCTCTATTATAATATGACAGACCAGCTAGATCTACTGTCTCTATTATATTATGACAGACCAGCTAGATCTACTGTCTCTGTTCTATTACGACAGACCAGCTAGATCTACTGTCTCTATTGTATTATGACAGACCAGCTAGATCTACTGTTTCTATTATACTATGACAGACCAGGTAGATCTACTGTCTCTATTATAATATGACAGACCAGCTAGATCTACTGTCTCTATTATAATATGACAGACTAGCTAGATCTACTGTCTCTATTATATTATGACAGACCAGCTAGATCTACTGTCTCTATTATATTTTGACATACCAGGTAGATCTACTGTCTCTGTTATATTATGACAGACCAGCTAGATCTACTGTCTCTGTTATATTATGACAGACCTGGTAGATACACTGTCTCTATTATATTTTGACAGACCAGCTAGATCTACTGTCTCTATTATAATATGACAGATCAGCTAGATCTACTGTCTCTATTATATTATGACAGACCAGCTAGATCTACTGTCTCATATTATGACAGAGCAACTCGATCTACTGTCTATATTGTACTATGACAGACCAGGTAGATCTACTGTCTCTATTGTATTATGACAGACCAGCCAGATCTACTGTCTCTATTATAATATGACAGACCAGCTAGATCTTCTGTCTCTATTATATTATGACAGACAAGCTAGATCTACTGTCTCTATTATATTTTGACATACCAGGTAGATCTACTGTCTCTGTTATATTATGACAGACCAGCTAGATCTACTGTCTCTGTTATATTATGACAGACCTGGTAGATACACTGTCTCTATTATATTATGACAGACCAGCTAGATCTACTGTCCCTATTATATTATGACAGACCAGCTAGATCTACTGTCTCTATTATATTTTGACAGAACAGCTAGATCTACTGTCTCTATTATATTATGACAGACCAGCTTGATCTACTGTCTCTATTATGTTATGACAGACCAGCTAGATCTACTGTCTCTATGTCTCTATTGTACTATGACAGACCAGCTAGATCTACTGTCTCTATTATATTATGACAGACCAGCTTGATCTACTGTCTCTATTATGTTATGACAGACCAGCTAGATCTAGTGTTTCTATGTCTCTGTTGTACTATGACAGACCAGCTAGATCTAGCGTCTCTATTAATCTATGACAGACCAGGTAGATCTACTGTCTCTTTATATTATGACAGACCAGCTAGATCTACTGTCTCTATTCTATTATGACAGACCAGGTTAAACTACAATCTCTATTATCTTATGACAGACCAGCTAGATCTACTGTCTCTATTATGTTATGACAGACCAGCTAGATCTACTGTCTCTATGTCTCTATTGTACTATGACAGACCAGGTAGATCTACTGTCTCTATTATATTATGACAGACCAGCTAGATCTACTGTCTCTATTATATTATGACAGACCAGCTTGATTTACTGTCTCTATTATGTTATGACAGAACAGCTAGATCTACTGTCTCTATTATATTATGACAGACCAGCTTGATCTACTGTCTCTATTATATTATGACAGACCAGCTAGATCTACTATCTCTATTATATCATGACAGACCAGCTAGGTCAACTTACTCTATTATATTATGACAGACCAGCAAGATATACTGTCTCATATTATGACAGAGCAACTAGATCTACTTTCTGTATTGTACTATGACAGACCAGCTAGATCTACTGTCTCTATTCTAATTTGACAGACCAGGTAGATCTACTGTCTCTATTATAATATGACAGCCCAGCTAGATCTACTGTGTCTATTATTTGATGACAGACCAGCTAGATCTACTGTCTCTATTCTAATTTGACAGACCAGGTAGATCTACTGTCACTATTATATTATGACAGACCAGCTAGATCTACTGTCTCTGTTATATTTTGACATACCAGGTAGATCTACTGTCACTATTATATTATGACAGACCAGCTAGATCTACTGTCTCTGTTATATTTTGACAGACCTGGTAGATACACTGTCTCCATTATATTATGACAGACCAGCTAGATCTACTGTCTCTATTCTAATTTGACAGACCAGGTAGATCTACTGTCTCTATTATAATATGACAGCCCAGCTAGATCTACTGTGTCTATTATTTGATGACAGACCAGCTAGATCTACTGTCTCTATTCTAATTTGACAGACCAGGTAGATCTACTGTCACTATTATATTATGACAGACCAGCTAGATCTACTGTCTCTGTTATATTTTGACATACCAGGTAGATCTACTGTCACTATTATATTATGACAGACCAGCTAGATCTACTGTCTCTGTTATATTTTGACAGACCTGGTAGATACACTGTCTCCATTATACTATGACAGACCAGCTAGATCTACTGTCCCTATTATATTATGACAGACCAGCTAGATCTACTGTCTCTATGTCTCTATTGTACTATGACAGACCAGCTAGATCTACTGTCTCTAGTATACTATGACAGACCAGGTAGATCTACTGTCTCTATTATATTATGACAGACCAGCTAGATCTACTGTCTCTATTATATTATGACAGACCAGCTAGATCTACTGTCTCTATTATATTTTGACATACCTGGTAGATCTACTGTCTCTGTTATATTATGACAGACCAGCTAGATCTACTGTCTCTGTTATATTATGACAGACCTGGTAGATACACTGTCTCTATTATATTATGACAGACCAGCTTGATCTACTGTCCCTATTATATTATGACAGACCAGCTAGATCTACTGTCTCTATGTCTCTATTGTACTATGACAGACCAGCTAGATCTACTGTCTCTATTATACTATGACAGACCAGCTAGATCTACTGTCTCTATTATATTACGACAGACCAGCTAGATCTACTCCCTTTTCTAATTTGACAGACCAGGTAGATCTACTATCTCTATTATATTATGACATACCAGCTAGATCTACTGTCTCTATTATAATATGACAGACCAGCTAGATCTACTGTCTCTATTATATTATGACAGACCAGCTAGATCTACTATATAATAATAATAATAATATAATAATAATAATAATAATAATAATAATATAATAATATAATAATATAATAATAATATTATATTGGTCCTTCTGGTCCTTCTGTAGCTCAGTTGGTAGAGCATGGCGCTTGTAACGCCAGGGTAGTGGGTTCGATTCCTGGGACCACCCATACATAGAATGTATGCACACATGACTGTAAGTCGCTTTGGATAAAAGCGTCCGCTAAATGGCATATATTATTATATTATTATTATTATAGATCTACTGTCTCTATTATATTTTGACATACCAGGTAGATCTACTGTCTCTGTTATATTATGACAGACCAGCTAGATCTACTGTCTCTGTTATATTATGACAGACCTGGTAGATACACTGTCTCTATTATATTATGACAGACCAGCTAGATCTACTGTCCGTATTATATTATGACAGACCAGCTAGATCTACTGTCTCTATGTCTCTATTGTACTATGACAGACCAGCTAGATCTACTGTCTCTATTATACTATGACAGACCAGCTAGATCTACTGTCTCTATTATATTACGACAGACCAGCTAGATCTACTGTCTCTATTGTATTATGACAGACCAGCTAGATCTACTGTTTCTATTATACTATGACAGACCAGGTAGATCTACTGTCTCTATTATAATATGACAGACCAGCTAGATCTACTGTCTCTATTATATTATGACATACCAGCTAGATCTACTGTCTCTATTATAATATGACAGACTAGCTAGATCTACTGTCTCTACTATATTATGACAGACCAGCTAGATCTACTGTCTCTATTATATTTTGACATACCAGGTAGATCTACTGTCTCTGTTATATTATGACAGACCAGCTAGATCTACTGTCTCTGTTATATTATGACAGACCTGGTAGATACACTGTCTCTATTATATTTTGACAGACCAGCTAGATCTACTGTCTCTATTATAATATGACAGATCAGCTAGATCTACTGTCTCTATTATATTATGACAGACCAGCTAGATCTACTGTCTCATATTATGACAGAGCAACTCGATCTACTGTCTATATTGTACTATGACAGACCAGGTAGATCTACTGTCTCTATTGTATTATGACAGACCAGCCAGATCTACTGTCTCTATTATAATATGACAGACCAGCTAGATCTACTGTCTCTATTATATTATGACAGACAAGCTAGATCTACTGTCTCTATTATATTTTGACATACCAGGTAGATCTACTGTCTCTGTTATATTATGACAGACCAGCTAGATCTACTGTCTCTGTTATATTATGACAGACCTGGTAGATACACTGTCTCTATTATATTATGACAGACCAGCTAGATATACTGTCCCTATTATATTATGACAGACCAGCTAGATCTACTGTCTCTATTATATTTTGACAGAACAGCTAGATCTACTGTCTCTATTATATTATGACAGACCAGCTTGATCTACTGTCTCTATTATGTTATGACAGACCAGCTAGATCTACTGTCTCTATGTCTCTATTGAACTATGACAGACCAGCTAGATCTACTGTCTCTATTATATTATGACAGACCAGCTTGATCTACTGTCTCTATTATGTTATGACAGACCAGCTAGATCTACTGTTTCTATGTCTCTGTTGTACTATGACAGACCAGCTAGATCTAGCGTCTCTATTAATCTATGACAGACCAGGTAGATCTACTGTCTCTATTATATTATGACAGACCAGCTAGATCTACTGTCTCTATTCTATTATGACAGACCAGGTTAAACTACAATCTCTATTATCTTATGACAGACCAGCTAGATCTACTGTCTCTATTCTATTATGACAGACCAGCTAGATCTACTGTCTCTATTGTATTATGACAGACCAGCTAGATCTACTATCTCTATTATATTATGACATACCAGCTAGATCTACTGTCTCTATTATAATATGACAGACCAGCTAGATCTACTGTCTCTATTATATTATGACAGACAAGCTAGATCTACGGTATCTGTTAAATTATGACAGACCTGGTAGATACACTGTCTCTATTATATGATGACAGACCAGCTCGATCTACTGTCTCTATTGTATTATGACAGACGAGCTAGATCTACTATCTCCATTATATTATGACAGAACAGCTAGATCTACTGTCTCTACTATAATATGACAGACCAGCTAGATCTACTGTCTCTATTATATTATGACAGACCAGCTAGATCTACTGTTTCTATTATACTATGACAGACCAGCTAGATCTACTGTCTCTATTATATTATGACAGACCAGCTTGATTTACTGTCTCTATTATGTTGACAGACCAGCTAGATCTACTGTCTCTATTATATTATGACAGACCAGCTTGATCTACTGTCTCTATTATATTATGACAGACCAGCTTGATCTACTGTCTCTATTATATTATGACAGACTAGCCAGATCTGCTGTCTCTATTATAATATGACAGACCAGCTAGATCTACTGTCTCTGTTATATTATGACAGACCTGGTAGATACACTGTCTCTATTATATTATGACAGACCAGCTAGATCTACTGTCTCTGTTATATTATGACAGACCTGGTAGATACACTGTCTCTATTATATTATGACAGACCAGCTAGATCTACTGTCCGTATTATATTATGACAGACCAGCTAGATCTACTGTCTCTATGTCTCTATTGTACTATGACAGACCAGCTAGATCTACTGTCTCTATTATACTATGACAGACCAGCTAGATCTACTGTCTCTATTATATTACGACAGACCAGCTAGATCTACTGTCTCTATTGTATTATGACAGACCAGCTAGATCTACTGTTTCTATTATACTATGACAGACCAGGTAGATCTACTGTCTCTATTATAATATGACAGACCAGCTAGATCTACTGTCTCTATTATATTATGACATACCAGCTAGATCTACTGTCTCTATTATAATATGACAGACTAGCTAGATCTACTGTCTCTACTATATTATGACAGACCAGCTAGATCTACTGTCTCTATTATATTTTGACATACCAGGTAGATCTACTGTCTCTGTTATATTATGACAGACCAGCTAGATCTACTGTCTCTGTTATATTATGACAGACCTGGTAGATACACTGTCTCTATTATATTTTGACAGACCAGCTAGATCTACTGTCTCTATTATAATATGACAGATCAGCTAGATCTACTGTCTGTATTATATTATGACAGACCAGCTAGATCTACTGTCTCATATTATGACAGAGCAACTCGATCTACTGTCTATATTGTACTATGACAGACCAGGTAGATCTACTGTCTCTATTGTATTATGACAGACCAGCCAGATCTACTGTCTCTATTATAATATGACAGACCAGCTAGATCTACTGTCTCTATTATATTATGACAGACAAGCTAGATCTACTGTCTCTATTATATTTTGACATACCAGGTAGATCTACTGTCTCTGTTATATTATGACAGACCAGCTAGATCTACTGTCTCTGTTATATTATGACAGACCTGGTAGATACACTGTCTCTATTATATTATGACAGACCAGCTAGATCTACTGTCCCTATTATATTATGACAGACCAGCTAGATCTACTGTCTCTATTATATTTTGACAGAACAGCTAGATCTACTGTCTCTATTATATTATGACAGACCAGCTTGATCTACTGTCTCTATTATGTTATGACAGACCAGCTAGATCTACTGTCTCTATGTCTCTATTGTACTATGACAGACCAGCTAGATCTACTGTCTCTATTATATTATGACAGACCAGCTTGATCTACTGTCTCTATTATGTTATGACAGACCAGCTAGATCTACTGTTTCTATGTCTCTGTTGTACTATGACAGACCAGCTAGATCTAGCGTCTCTATTAATCTATGACAGACCAGGTAGATCTACTGTCTCTTTATATTATGACAGACCAGCTAGATCTACTGTCTCTATTCTATTATGACAGACCAGGTTAAACTACAATCTCTATTATCTTATGACAGACCAGCTAGATCTACTGTCTCTATTATGTTATGACAGACCAGCTAGATCTACTGTCTCTATGTCTCTATTGTACTATGACAGACCAGGTAGATCTACTGTCTCTATTATATTATGACAGACCAGCTAGATCTACTGTCTCTATTATATTATGACAGACCAGCTTGATTTACTGTCTCTATTATGTTATGACAGAACAG
>NW_026277699.1:0-1500 GCF_023373465.1 Oncorhynchus keta | reverse complement strand
AGAGAAAGAGAGCGAGACGAGAGAGAGAGAGAGAGAGATGGTGAGGAGTGAAAAAAAACAGTTAATGATGTCATGATGTTATGGGCCTACTCTGCCATCATATTTGGTTCTGTTATGTTATACAACATTAATCGTTATGAGATCTTGTGAGACATTGATTCAGCTTTGATCTAAACTAAACAAGCACCATTGTGAGAAGTGATTATTGAGAAGAGATAATTTTCTATTTGTTATAATAATAAGTGACGAGTAGGACTATTAGGCGTACAGGCAACAGGTCGTAGAGTAGATGTCATTTGAAGTGTTTGGTGCTGAAAGAACAGCGCCAGGATTCGTCTCTGCCATTCGTCCAGCTCAGGAACAAACAACAATAATTAGCGGTAGAGCCTAATAGCTCTACAACTACATTGTATGGCTACAATATTTGTAGGCTATAGGTTAACGTAAATACAAATACATAAAACTTCTTCGGGATCAGTGTCCCGTCCACGGGACGGTTGAGCTAACGTAGGCTAATGCGATTATCATGAGGTTGAGCTAACGTAGGCTAATGCGATTATCATGAGGTTGAGCTAACGTAGGCTAATGCGATTATCATGAGGTTGAGCTAACGTAGGCTAATGCGATTATCATGAGGTTGAGCTAACGTAGGCTAATGCGATTATCATGAGGTTGAGCTAACATAGGCTAATGCGATTAGCATGAGGTTGAGCTAACGTAGGCTAATGCGATTAGCATGAGGTTGAGCTAACGTAGGCTAATGCGATTAGCATGAGGTTGAGTTAACGTAGGCTAATGCGATTAGCATGAGGTTGTAAGTAACAAGAACATTTCCCAGAACATAGACATATCTGATATTGGCAGAAAGCTTAAATTATTGTTCATCTAACTGCACTGTCCAATTTACGGTAGCCATTACAGTGTTTGTGAAGAGAGCTTTATTTAGAGTAGACATTTCATTGTATTGTTTGTACAGTGCACTCTTTTTTGATATATTTCAACTTTTCTAAAGGGGAAGGGTGGGGATTGGGTTCCTGACATCTGAGACCAAAGGGATGGGGTACAGTTTCATAAGTGATTATTGTATCATGATTTGATTAGCTTGAACACATGGTTACAATACACCCTATTACAACAACAACAAACAGAGAGAATCATCAGTTGATAGAATTCATTTGAATAGATTAAACATGTTATCAAATCAAATCGACCTAGTAGTGAACATAAATCATTACTGCAGGAAATTCCTTGTAAAACATAAAATCAATGTTTGTGTTGTGTATTCATAGAGAGAGAGAGCAGAGAGAGCAGAGGGGGAGATTAGAGAGAGAGAGCAGAGAGAGAGCAGAGAGAGAGCAGAGAGAGAGAAAGAGAGAGAGAGAGAGAGAGCAGAGAGAGCAGAGAGAGAGAGGGCAGAGAGAGAGCAGAGAGAGAGAGCAGAGAGAGAGCAGAGAGAGAGGTGGATGGATAGAGAGAGAGAGAGAGGTCAGGTTCAAGATC
>NW_026277698.1:0-800 GCF_023373465.1 Oncorhynchus keta | reverse complement strand
TGTAAGGTCTACTACATCTGTTGTATTCAGCATTTCACTGTAAGGTCTACTACATCTGTTGTATTCAGCATTTCACTGTAAGGTCTACTACATCTGTTGTATTCAGCATTTCACTGTAAGGTCTACTACATCTGTTGTATTCAGCATTTCACTGTAAGGTCTACTACATCTGTTGTATTCAGCATTTCACTGTAAGGTCTACTACATCTGTTGTATTCAGCATTTCACTGTAAGGTCTACTACATCTGTTGTATTCAGCATTTCACTGTAAGGTCTACTACATCTGTTGTATTCAGCATTTCACTGTAAGGTCTACTACATCTGTTGTATTCAGCATTTCACTGTAAGGTCTACTACATCTGTTGTATTCAGCATTTCACTGTAAGGTCTACTACATCTGTTGTATTCAGCATTTCACTGTAAGGTCTACTACATCTGTTGTATTCAGCATTTCACTGTAAGGTCTACTACATCTGTTGTATTCAGCATTTCACTGTAAGGTCTACTACACCTGTTGTATTCGGCATTTCACTGTAAGGTCTACTACATCTGTTGTATTCAGCATTTCACTGTAAGGTCTACTACACCCGTTGTATTCAGCATTTCACTGTAAGGTCTACTACATCTGTTGTATTCAGCATTTCACTGTAAGGTCTACTACATCCGTTGTATTCAGCATTTCACTGTAAGGTCTACTACATCTGTTGTATTCAGCATTTCACTGTAAGGTCTACTACATCTGTTGTATTCAGCATTTCACTGTAAGGTCTACTACACCTGTTGTATTCAGCATTTCACTG
>NW_026277697.1:0-19896 GCF_023373465.1 Oncorhynchus keta | reverse complement strand
GAGGAATCAGGTTTGTTGTCTTTATGTATTTGGAGGAATCAGGTGTGTTGTCTTTATGAAGTAGGAGGAATCAGGTGTGTTGTCTTTATGTAGTAGGAGGAATCAGGTTTGTTGTCTTTATGTATTTGGAGGAATCAGGTGTGTTGTCTTTATGTAGTAGGAGGAATCAGGTTTGTTGTCTTTATGTAGTAGGAGGAATCAGGTGTGTTGTCTTTATGAAGTAGGAGGAATCAGGTGTGTTGTCTTTATGTAGTAGGAGGAATCAGGTGTGTTGTCTTTATGAAGTAGGAGGAATCAGGTGTGTTGTCTTTATGTAGTAGGAGGAATCAGGTGTGTTGTCTTTATGTAGTAGGAGGAATCAGGTGTGTTGTCTTTATGAAGTAGGAAGAATCAGGTGTGTTGTCTTTATGAAGTAGGAAGAATCAGGTGTGTTGTCTTTATGAAGTAGGAGGAATCAGGTGTGTTGTCTTTATGAAGTAGGAAGAATCAGGTGTGTTGTCTTTATGAAGTAGGAGGAATCAGGTGTGTTGTCTTTATGAATTAGGAGGAATCAGGTGTGTTGTCTTTATGAAGTAGGAAGAATCAGGTGTGTTGTCTTTATGAAGTAGGAGGAATCAGGTGTGTTGTCTTTATGAAGTAGGAGGAATCAGGTGTGTTGTCTTTATGAAGTAGAATGAATCAGGTGTGTTGTCTTTATGAAGTAGGAAGAATCAGGTGTGTTGTCTTTATGAAGTAGGAGGAATCAGGTGTGTTGTCTTTAGGAAGTAGGAGGAATCAGGTGTGTTGTCTTTATGTAGTAGGAGGAATCAGGTGTGTTGTCTTTATGAAGTAGGAGGAATCAGGTGTGTTGTCTTTATGAAGTAGGAGGAATCAGGTGTGTTGTCTTTATGATTTCAAATCAAACACATTTTTATTGGTCACATATTTAGCCGATGTTATTGCGGGTGTAGCGAAATGCTTGTGCAGTTGCAGGAGAAGAGAGAAGAGGAGCACTGCTGAAGCTAGGATTTCATAGAGTAGTGTGTAGGCAGAGGTTATTTCAGAATGGATTTCAGAGAGTAGTGTGTAGGCAGAGGTTATTTCAGAATGGATTTCAGAGAGTAGTGTGTAGGCAGAGGTTATTTCAGAATGGATTTCAGAGAGTAGTGTGTAGGCAGAGGTTATTTCAGAATGGATTTCAGAGAGTAGTGTGTAGGCAGAGGTTATTTCAGAATGGATTTCAGAGAGTAGTGTGTAGGCAGAGGTTATTTCAGAATGGATTTCAGAGAGTAGTGTGTAGGCAGAGGTTATTTCAGAATGGATTTCAGAGAGTAGTGTGTAGGCAGAGGTTATTTCAGAATGGATTTCAGAGAGTAGTGTGTAGGCAGAGGTTAGTTCAGAATGGATTTCAGAGAGTAGTGTGAAGGCAGAGGTTATTTCAGAATGGATTTCAGAGAGTAGTGTGAAGGCAGAGGTTAGTTCAGAATGGATTTCAGAGAGTAGTGTGTAGGCAGAGGTTAGTTCAGAATGGATTTCAGAGAGTAGTGTGAAGGCAGAGGTTATTTCAGAATGGATTTCAGAGAGTAGTGTGTAGGCAGAGGTTATTTCAGAATGGATTTCAGAGAGTAGTGTGTAGGCAGAGGTTATTTCAGAATGGATTTCAGAGAGTAGTGTGTAGGCAGAGGTTATTTCAGAATGGATTTCAGAGAGTAGTGTGAAGGCAGAGGTTATTTCAGAATGGATTTCAGAGAGTAGTGTGAAGGCAGAGGTTATTTCAGAATGGATTTCAGAGAGTAGTGTGTAGGCAGAGGTTAGTTCAGAATGGATTTCAGAGAGTAGTGTGTAGGCAGAGGTTATTTCAGAATGGATTTCAGAGAGTAGTGTGTAGGCAGAGGTTAGTTCAGAATGGATTTCAGAGAGTAGTGTGTAGGCAGAGGTTAGTTCAGAATGGATTTCATGCAGATTATAGCTAGAGTATAAAAAGCATGTTGACTCTGTCCAACACAGGGGTTGTCTGTCTGTAGGGTTTATAGCCATGAGTCAGGTTGATTTCAGAGTGGATTTGATTTCACAGAGGATGTCAGAGTGGTAGATTATAAATCCTGCTGAGTCTACACAGGGCAGGGTAACTATCTGTCTGTCTGTAGGGCTTACAGTCATGACACATGCAGAAGTGGATTTCAGACAGAGTAGAGTATAGGGTGTATAGAGTCTGTCTGTCGGGCTTACAGTCGTGGCTCTGGGACTTGGCTGGGTGGAAAAGAGCCAGCTGTTTCTCTACGTGCTGCAACACCTTCAGAGAGTCCTGACCCAGAGAGGACTGATCCAGAGTAGACTGCAGCCGGTACACAGGCCGCACTGAGACGTATATGAGACAACAAACACTTGTCAGGCAGGAGAGGAGAGACAGGCCTCACTACAACAAACTGTTGGACTCTGTATGAGCTTTCCACGCACGTTCAACAAGGTGAAGAAATGGCTGTTCAACTATATCAGTATGTTTCTTATATTGCTGCTTTAAATGAAGTTAAAAATGAAAAGGCAGTTTGTTAGATAACGTTGAAAACATCAGAACATCAATAGACAACACCAGACCCAGTACCCACCTCCAGCTGCGCTGTTCTCTGACACAGAGGGGGGAGCGGACATCATCGTGGTGTCCACCAGAGAGGGGGGAGCGATGGGGACCATGGCCGGGACCCCAGGTACGTAGTAGGGTGGATAGACAGCGATCTGGGGGGACGAAGCCCTGCTCCTCAACCCCTTTCCTGCCTCGTACACTACATAGAGAGAGAACAGAGAGATAGAAGACACAGAAAGTACTGGAGGAGGAACATTCATCACTTCAGGTATTCCAGACTCCACAGGCAATACTGGAGGAGGAACATTCATCACTTCAGTTATTCCACACTCCACAGGTAATACTGGAGGAGGAACATTCATCACTTCAGGTATTCCACACTCCACAGATAATACTGGAGGAGGAACATTCATCACTTCAGGTATTCCAGACTCCACAGGTAATACTGGAGGAGGAACATTCATCACTTCAGTTATTCCACACTCCACAGATAATACTGGAGGAGGAACATTCATCACTTCAGGTATTCCAGACTCCACAGGTAATACTGGAGGAGGAACATTCATCACTTCAGTTATTCCACACTCCACAGGTAATACTGGAGGAGGAACATTCATCACTTCAGGTATTCCACACTCCACAGGTAATACTGGAGGAGGAACATTCATCACTTCAGGTATTCCACACTCCACAGGTAATACTGGAGGAGGAACATTCATCACTTCAGGTATTCCAGACTCCACAGGTAATACTTCAGGTATTCCAGACTCCACAGGTAATACTTCAGGAATTCCAGACTCCACAGGTAATACTGGAGATGGAACATTCATCACTTCAGGTATTCCACACTCCACAGGTAATACTTCAGGTATTCCAGACTCCACAGGTAATACTTCAGGAATTCCAGACTCCACAGGTAATACTTCAGGAATTCCAGACTCCACAGGTAATACTTCAGGTATTCCACACTCCACAGGTAATACTTCAGGTATTCCACACTCCACAGGTAATACTTCAGGTATTCCACACTCCACAGGTAATACTTCAGGAATTCCACACTCCACAGGTAATACTTCAGGTATTCCAGACTCCACAGGTAATACTTCAGGTATTCCACACTCCACAGGTAATACTTCAGGTATTCCACACTCCACAGGTAATACTTCAGGAATTCCAGACTCCACAGGTAATACTTCAGGAATTCCACACTCCACAGGTAATACTTCAGGTATTCCAGACTCCACAGGTAATACTTCAGGTATTCCACACTCCACAGGTAATACTTCAGGTATTCCACACTCCACAGGTAATACTTCAGGTATTCCAGACTCCACAGGTAATACTTCAGGTATTCCAGACTCCACAGGTAATACTTCAGGTATTCCAGACTCCACAGGTAATACTTCAGGTATTCCACACTCCACAGGTAATACTTCAGGTATTCCACACTCCACAGGTGCTCTGGGAATTCTACAGTAGTAGAAATGATATCCACTAAAAAGGTGGTAGTGGATTTGTAGAATGAGTGACATACAGTATGATATGCTACAATAACTGTAGTATTCTACAATATTAGTTTACTACAACAGTTGATCTAACTGTGTATGATCCCCAGTGGAAGCAGCAGAACTTACAGTGTCGTGGGCAGCAGCAGGTCTCAGGGCAGCACCAACAGGACACATACCAGCAGCAGGAGTGAGGACAGCACTGGCACCAACATACACCAAACAGCAAGATGAACAGGATAATACCCAGGGCTACCGAGCCCACAAAGGCCCATTCTGGAAGAGAGATGAGAGAGAGAGAGATGAAAGTTACATTTCTATGCAAAAACATTCCAGAGTAGGAAGTGGTATTTGTTTTTGCTTGGAAGAGTATTCCCCACACACACACACACACACACACACACACACACACACACACACACACACACACACACACACACACACACACACACACACACACACACACACACACACACACACACACACACACACACACACACACACACACACACACACACACACACACACACACACACACACACACACACACACACACACACACACACACACACACACACACACACACACACACACACACACACACACACACACACACACACACACACACACACACACACACACACACACACACACACACACACACACACACACACACACACACACACACACACACACACACACACACACACACACACACACACACACACACACACACACACACACACACACACACACACACACACACACACACACACACACACACACACACACACACACACACACACACACACACACACACACACACACACACACACACACACACACACACACACACACACACACACACACACACACACACACACACACACACACACACACACACACACACACACACACACACACACACACACACACACACACACACACACACACACACACACACACACACACACACACACACACACACACACACACACACACACACACACACACACACACACACACACACACACACACACACACACACACACACACACACACACACACACACACACACACACACACACACACACACACACACACACACACACACACACACACACACACACACACACACACACACACACACACACACACACACACACACACACACACACACACACACACACACACACACACACACACACACACACACACACACACACACACACACACACACACACACACACACACACACACACACACACACACACACACACATCCTCTCAACTTTTAAGGAAGTCTGGTCAGGGGACTAGGCTACAGGCAGGAAAGGGAAAGAGTGTTTCCTGTTACAGTATGTCATGCAGAGAGTACACTGCTGATACTCATCTAATCGACTACCATCATTATGACAAAATGATGACTACACACAGAGACATATATTTATATTCTATATACTACACACAGAGACATATATTCTATATACTACACACAGAGACATATTTGTATTCTATATACTACACACAGAGACATATATTTATATTCTATATACTACACACAGAGACATATATTTATATTCTATATACTACACACAGAGACATATATTTATATTCTATATACTACACACAGAGACATATTTGTATTCTATATACTACACACAGAGACATATATTTATATTCTATATACTACACACAGAGACATATATTTATATTCTATATACTACACACAGAGACATATATTTATATTCTATATACTACACACAGAGACATATATGTATATTATATATACACTACACACAGAGACATATATTTATATTATATATACTACACACAGAGACATATATTTATATTATATATACTACACACAGAGACATATATTTATATTCTATATACTACACACAGAGACATATATTTATATTCTATATACTACACACAGAGACATATATTTATATTCTATATACTACACACAGAGACATATATTTATATTCTATATACTACACACAGAGACATATTTGTATTCTATATACTACACACAGAGACATATATTTGTATTCTATATACTACACACAGAGACATATATTTATATTCTATATACTACACACAGAGACATATATTTATATTCTATATACGACACACAGAGACATATATTTATATTCTATATACGACACACAGAGACATATATTTATATTCTATATACGACACACAGAGACATATATTTATATTCTATATACGACACACAGAGACATATATTTATATTCTATATACTACACACAGAGACATATATTTATATTCTATATACGACACACAGAGACATATATTTGTGTTCTATGTACTACACACACAGACATATTTGTATTCTATATACTACACACAGAGACATATATTTATATTCTATATACGACACACAGAGACATATATTTATATTCTATATACTACACACACAGACATATTTGTATTCTATATACTACACACAGAGACATATATTTATATTCTATATACTACACACAGAGACATATATTTATATTCTATATACTACACACAGAGACATATATTTATATTCTATATACTACACACAGAGACATATATTTATATTCTATATACTACACACAGAGACATATATTTATATTCTATATACTACACACAGAGACATATATTTATATTCTATATACTACACACAGAGACAAACAATGCATTCAGAATGTATTCAAACCCCTTCCATTATCCCACATGTTGTTTTTACATTACAGCCTTATTCTAAAATTGATTAAATAATTTTGTTCCTCATCAATCTACACACAATACCCCATTATGACAAAGCGAAAACAGTTTTTCAGAAATTTTAGCAAATGTATTCAAATTAAAAAGCAGAAATACCTTATTTACATAAGTATTCAGACCCTTTTCTATGAGACTCAAAATTGAGCTCAGGTTTCCATTGATCATCCTTTAGATATCTCTACATGTCACACCCTGATCTGTTTTACCTGCCTTGTGCTTGTCTCCACCCCCCTCCAGGTGTTGCCCATTTTCCTCATTATCCCCTGTGTATTTATACCTGTGGTCTCTGTTTGTCTGTTGCCAGTTCATCTTGTCTCGTCAAGCCAGCCATTTCCCCATACTCCTGTTTTTCTCTATAGTCCATGTTTTATAGTTTCCCCAGTTTTGACCGTTCTACCTGCCCTGACCCTGAGCCTGCCTGCCGTTCTGCACCTTGTGATACGGTCCTGGATTACTGACCTACACCTGACCCAGACCCTGATCCTGCCTGCCGTTCTGCACCTTGTGATACGGTCCTGGATTACTGACCTACACCTGACCCAGACCCTGAGCCTGCCTGCCGTTCTGCACCTTGTGATACGGTCCTGGATTACTGACCTACACCTGACCCAGACCCTGAGCCTGCCTGCCTGCCGTTCTGCACCTTGTGATACGGTCCTGGATTACTGACCTACACCTGACCCAGACCCTGATCCTGCCTGCCGTTCTGCACCTTGTGATACGGTCCTGGATTACTGACCTCTACCTGACCCAGACCCTGATCCTGCCTGCCGTTCTGTACCTTTCAGACTCTGCTCTGGATTACTGACCTCTGCCTGACCTTGACCTGTCGTTGGCCTGCCCCCGTTGTTGTAATATACTTTTGTTATTTCGAACTGTCTGCATCTGGGTCTTATCCTGAGGTCTGATACTACAACTTGATTGGAGTCCACCGCTGGTAAATTCAATTGATTGGACATGATTTGGATAGGCACACAACTGTCTATATAAGGTCCCATAGTTGACAGTGCATGTCAGAGCAAAACCAAGCCAAGAGGTCGAAGGAATTGTCCGTAGAGCTCCGAAACAAGATTGTGTCGAGGCACAGATCTGGGGAAGGGTACTGAAAATGTCTGCAGTATTGAAGGTCCCCAAGAACAGAGGCCTCCATCATTCTTAAATGGAAGAAGTTTGGAACCACCAAGACTCTTCCTAGAGCTGGCCGCCCGGCCAAACTGAGCAAACGGGGGAGGAGTGCCTTGGTCAGGGAAGTGACCAAGAACCTGATGGTCACTCTGACAGAGCCCCAGAGTTCCTCTGTGGAGATGGGAGAACCTTCCAGAAGGACAATCATCAATCAGGCCTTTATGAAGAAGGACAATCACCAATCAGGCCTTTATGGTTGAGTGGCCAGACAGAAGCCACTCCTCACAAAAAGGCACATGACAGCCCGCTTGGAGTTTGCCAAAAGGTACCTAAAGGACTCTCAGACCATGAGAAACAAGATTCTCTGGTTTGATGAAACCAAGATCGAAATCTTTGGCGCGAATGCCAAGCGTCACATACGGAGGAAACCTGGCACCATCCCTATGGTGAAGCATGGTGGTGGCAGCATCATGCTGTGGGGATGTTCATCAGCGGCCGGGACTGGGAGACTAGTCAGGATCGAGGGAAATATGAACAGAGAAAAGTACAGAGAGGTCCTTGATGAAAACCTACTCCAGAGTGCTCAGGAGTTGAACCCTCTGGAGAGACCTGAAAATAGCTTTGCAGTGACGCTCCCCATCAAACCTGACAGAACTTGAGAGGATCTGCAGAGAAGAATGGGAGAAACTCCCCAAATACAGGTGTGCCAAGCTTTCAGCATCATACCCAAGAAGACTCGAGGCTGTAATCACTGCCATAAAGGGTCTGCATACTTGTGATATTTCAGATTTTTAAAAATAAATTAGTAAAAATATTCTACAAACCTGTTTTTGCTTTGTCATCATGGGGTTTTGTGTGTAGACTGATGAGGGAAAAAAACTATTTAATACATTTTAGAATAAGGCTGTAACGTAACAAAATGTGGAAAAAGTCAAGGGTTCTGTATACTTTCCAAACACACTGAATATTAATATTTTACCTACTACAAACACAAACACTACAGAATGATGTGGGAGCTGCTAAACACAAACACTACAGGACGATGTGGGAGCTGCTAAACACAAACACTACAGGACGATGTGGGAGCTGCTAAACACAAACACTACAGTACGATGTGGGAGCTGCTAAACACAAACACTACAGTACGATGTGGGAGCTGCTAAACACAAACACTACAGTACGATGTGGGAGCTGCTAAACACAAACACTACAGTACAATGTGGGAGCTGCTAAACACAAACACTACAGTACAATGTGGGAGCTGCTAAACACAAACACTACAGTACGATGTGGGAGCTGCTAAACACAAACACTACAGTACGATGTGGGAGCTGCTAAACACAAACACTACAGTACGATGTGGGAGCTGCTAAACACAAACACTACAGTACAATGTGGGAGCTGCTAAACACAAACACTACAGTACGATGTGGGAGCTGCTAAACACAAACACTACAGAATGATGTGGGAGCTGCTAAACACAAACACTACAGGACGATGTGGGAGCTGCTAAACACAAACACTACAGGACGATGTGGGAGCTGCTAAACACAAACACTACAGTACGATGTGGGAGCTGCTAAACACAAACACTACAGTACGATGTGGGAGCTGCTAAACACAAACACTACAGTACGATGTGGGAGCTGCTAAACACAAACACTACAGTACAATGTGGGAGCTGCTAAACACAAACACTACAGTACGATGTGGGAGCTGCTAAACACAAACACTACAGTACGATGTGGGAGCTGCTAAACACAAACACTACAGTACGATGTGGGAGCTGCTAAACACAAACACTACAGGACGATGTGGGAGCTGCTAAACACAAACACTACAGTACGATGTGGGAGCTGCTGAACACAAACACTACAGTACGATGTGGGAGCTGCTGAACACAAACACTGACTATGAAACACTACAGTGCGATGTGGGAGCTGCTGTTGAGAAGAACACGTACTAATGCAACATCAACATTTGAAATGAGAGTGAATGAGTCATCGCTGAATAAGCCATTTCCATCTCACCCAAATCTGTCAACAACCTCCAAGATGAGGAAACATCTGAATTTGGGGAATGTGACAGAAGACAATATCAACTCCCTTCTCTCTGACTCCCATGATGTGCCGTTCAACCATCCTGTAAACATCATTACTCCATAATGTCCAGTTCAACCATCCTGTAAACATCATTACTCCATAATGTCCCGTTCAACCATCCTATAAACATCATTACTCCATAATGTCCAGTTCAACCATCCTGTAAACATCATTACTCCATAATGTCCAGTTCAACCATCCTGTAAACCCTCTAAACATCATTACTCCATAATGTCCAGTTCAACCATCCTGTAAACATCATTACTCCATAATGTCCAGTTCAACCATCCTGTAAACCCTCTAAACATCATTACTCCATAATGTCCAGTTCAACCATCCTGTAAACCCTCTAAACATCATTACTCCATAATGTCCAGTTCAACCATCCTTTAAACATCATTACTCCATAATGTCCAGTTCAACCATCCTCTAAACATCATTACTCCATAATGTCCAGTTCAACCATCCTGTAAACCCTCTAAACATCATTACTCCATAATGTCCAGTTCAACCATCCTGTAAACCCTCTAAACATCATTACTCCATAATGTCCAGTTCAACCATCCTGTAAACCCTCTAAACATCATTACTCCATAATGTCCAGTTCAACCATCCAGTAAACATCATTACTCCATAATGTCCAGTTCAACCATCCAGTAAACATCATTACTCCATAATGTCCAGTTCAACCATCCTGTAAACATCATTACTCCATAATGTCCAGTTCAACCATCCTGTAAACCCTCTCAACATCATTACTCCATAATGTCCAGTTCAACCATCCTCTAAACATCATTACTCCATAATGTCCAGTTCAACCATCCTGTAAACCCTCTAAACATCATTACTCCATAATGTCCAGTTCAACCATCCTGTAAACCCTCTAAACATCAATACTCCATAATGTCCAGTTCAACCATCCTATAAACATCATTACTCCATAATGTCCAGTTCAACCATCCTGTAAACATCATTACTCCATAATGTCCCGTTCAACCATCCTGTAAACATCATTACTCCATAATGTCCAGTTCAACCATGCTGTAAACATCATTACTCCATAATGTCCCGTTCAACCATCCTATAAACATCATTACTCCATAATGTCCAGTTCAACCATCCTCTAAACATCATTACTCCATAATGTCCAGTTCAACCATCCTGTAAACCCTCTAAACATCATTACTCCATAATGTCCAGTTCAACCATCCTGTAAACCTTCTAAACATCATTACTCCATAATGTCCAGTTCAACCATCCTGTAAACATCATTACTCCATAATGTCCAGTTCAACCATCCTGTAAACCCTCTAAACATCATTACTCCATAATGTCCAGTTCAACCATCCTGTAAACCCTCTAAACATCATTACTCCATAATGTCCAGTTCAACCATCCTCTAAACATCATTACTCCATAATGTCCAGTTCAACCATCCTCTAAACATCATTACTCCATAATGTCCAGTTCAACCATCCTGTAAACACTCTAAACATCATTACTCCATAATGTCCAGTTCAACCATCCTGTAAACCCTCTAAACATCATTACTCCATAATGTCCAGTTCAACCATCCTGTAAACCCTCTAAACATCATTACTCCGTAATGTCCAGTTCAACCATCCTGTAAACCCTCTAAACATCATTACTCTGTAATGTCCAGTTCAACCATCCTGTAAACCCTCTAAACATCATTACTCCATAATGTGCAGTTCAACCATCCTGTAAACCCTCTAAACATCATTACTCCGTAATGTCCAGTTCAACCATCCTGTAAACCCTCTAAACATCATTACTCCATAATGTCCAGTTCAACCATCCTGTAAACATCATTACTCCATAATGTCCAGTTCAACCATCCTGTAAACCCTCTAAACATCATTACTCCATAATGTCCAGTTCAACCATCCTGTAAACCCTCTAAACATCATTACTCCATAATGTCCAGTTCAACCATCCTGTAAACCCTCTAAACATCATTACTCTGTAATGTCCAGTTCAACCATCCTGTAAACCCTCTAAACATCATTACTCTGTAATGTCCAGTTCAACCATCCTGTAAACCCTCTAAACATCATTACTCCATAATGTGCAGTTCAACCATCCTGTAAACCCTCTTAACATCATTACTCCGTAATGTCCAGTTCAACCATCCTATAAACATCATTACTCCATAATGTCCAGTTCAACCATCCTGTAAACATCATTACTCCATAATGTCCCATTCAACCATCCTGTAAACATCATTACTCCATAATGTCCAGTTCAACCATCCTCTAAACATCATTACTCCATAATGTCCAGTTCAACCATCCTCTAAACATCATTACTCCATAATGTCCAGTTCAACCATCATGTAAAACCTCTAAACATCATTACTCCATAATGTCCAGTTCAACCATCCTGTAAACCTTCTAAACATCATTACTCCATAATGTCCAGTTCAACCATCCTGTAAACATCATTACTCCATAATGTCCAGTTCAACCATCCTGTAAACCCTCTAAACATCATTACTCCATAATGTCCAGTTCAACCATCCTGTAAACCCTCTAAACAACATTACTCCATAATGTCCAGTTCAACCATCCTGTAAACATCATTACTCCATAATGTCCAGTTCAACCATCCTGTAAACCCTCTAAACATCATTACTCCATAATGTCCAGTTCAACCATCCTGTAAACCCTCTAAACATCATTACTCCATAATGTCCAGTTCAACCATCCTGTAAACCCTCTAAACATCATTACTCCATAATGTCCAGTTCAACCATCCTGTAAACATCATTACTCCATAATGTCCAGTTCAACCATCCTGTAAACATCATTACTCCATAATGTCCAGTTCAACCATCCTGTAAACCCTCTAAACATCATTACTCCGTAATGTCCAGTTCAACCATCCTGTAAACCCTCTAAACATCATTACTCTGTAATGTCCAGTTCAACCATCCTGTAAACCCTCTAAACATCATTACTCCATAATGTCCAGTTCAACCATCCTGTAAACATCATTACTCCATAATGTCCAGTTCAACCATCCTGTAAACCCTCTAAACATCATTACTCCATAATGTCCAGTTCAACCATCCTGTAAACCCTCTAAACATCAATACTCCATAATGTCCAGTTCAACCATCCAGTAAACATCATTACTCCGTAATGTCCAGTTCAACCATCCTCTAAACATCATTACTCCATAATGTCCAGTTCAACCATCCAGTAAACATCATTACTCCGTAATGTCCAGTTCAACCATCCTCTAAACATCATTACTCCATAATGTCCAGTTCAACCATCCTCTAAACATCATTACTCCATAATGTCCAGTTCAACCATCCTGTAAACCCTCTAAACATCATTACTCCATAATGTCCAGTTCAACCATCCAGTAAACATCATTACTCCATAATGTCCAGTTCAACCATCCTGTAAACCCTCTAAACATCATTACTCCATAATGTCCAGTTCAACCATCCTGTAAACCCTCTAAACATCATTACTCCATAATGTCCAGTTCAACCATCCTGTAAACCCTCTAAACATCATTACTCCATAATGTCCAGTTCAACCATCCTGTAAACCCTCTAAACATCATTACTCCATAATGTCCAGTTCAACCATCCTGTAAACCCTCTAAACATCATTACTCCATAATGTCCAGTTCAACCATCCTGTAAACCCTCTAAACATCATTACTCCATAATGTCCAGTTCAACCATCCAGTAAACATCATTACTCCATAATGTCCAGTTCAACCATCCAGTAAACATCATTACTCCATAATGTCCAGTTCAACCATCCTGTAAACATCATTACTCCATAATGTCCAGTTCAACCATCCTGTAAACCCTCTCAACATCATTACTCCATAATGTCCAGTTCAACCATCCTCTAAACATCATTACTCCATAATGTCCAGTTCAACCATCCTGTAAACCCTCTAAACATCATTACTCCATAATGTCCAGTTCAACCATCCTGTAAACCCTCTAAACATCAATACTCCATAATGTCCAGTTCAACCATCCTATAAACATCATTACTCCATAATGTCCAGTTCAACCATCCTGTAAACATCATTACTCCATAATGTCCCGTTCAACCATCCTGTAAACATCATTACTCCATAATGTCCAGTTCAACCATGCTGTAAACATCATTACTCCATAATGTCCCGTTCAACCATCCTATAAACATCATTACTCCATAATGTCCAGTTCAACCATCCTCTAAACATCATTACTCCATAATGTCCAGTTCAACCATCCTGTAAACCCTCTAAACATCATTACTCCGTAATGTCCAGTTCAACCATCCTGTAAACCCTCTAAACATCATTACTCTGTAATGTCCAGTTCAACCATCCTGTAAACCCTCTAAACATCATTACTCCATAATGTCCAGTTCAACCATCCTGTAAACCCTCTAAACATCATTACTCCATAATGTCCAGTTCAACCATCCTGTAAACCCTCTAAACATCATTACTCCATAATGTCCAGTTCAACCATCCTGTAAACCCTCTAAACATCAATACTCCATAATGTCCAGTTCAACCATCCAGTAAACATCATTACTCCGTAATGTCCAGTTCAACCATCCTCTAAACATCATTACTCCATAATGTCCAGTTCAACCATCCAGTAAACATCATTACTCCGTAATGTCCAGTTCAACCATCCTCTAAACATCATTACTCCATAATGTCCAGTTCAACCATCCTCTAAACATCATTACTCCATAATGTCCAGTTCAACCATCCTGTAAACCCTCTAAACATCATTACTCCATAATGTCCAGTTCAACCATCCAGTAAACTAAACATCATTACTCCATAATGTCCAGTTCAACCAGCCTGTAAACCCTCTAAACATCATTACTCCGTAATGTCCAGTTCAACCATCCTGTAAACCCTCTAAACATCATTACTCCATAATGTCCAGTTCAACCATCCTGTAAACCCTCTAAACATCATTACTCCATAATGTCCAGTTCAACCATCCTGTAAACCCTCTAAACATCATTACTCCATAATGTCCAGTTCAACCATCCTGTAAACCCTCTAAACATCATTACTCCATAATGTCCAGTTCAACCATCCTGTAAACCCTCTAAACATCATTACTCCATAATGTCCAGTTCAACCATCCAGTAAACATCATTACTCCATAATGTCCAGTTCAACCATCCAGTAAACATCATTACTCCATAATGTCCAGTTCAACCATCCTGTAAACATCATTACTCCATAATGTCCAGTTCAACCATCCTGTAAACCCTCTCAACATCATTACTCCATAATGTCCAGTTCAACCATCCTCTAAACATCATTACTCCATAATGTCCAGTTCAACCATCCTGTAAACCCTCTAAACATCATTACTCCATAATGTCCAGTTCAACCATCCTGTAAACCCTCTAAACATCAATACTCCATAATGTCCAGTTCAACCATCCTATAAACATCATTACTCCATAATGTCCAGTTCAACCATCCTGTAAACATCATTACTCCATAATGTCCCGTTCAACCATCCTGTAAACATCATTACTCCATAATGTCCAGTTCAACCATGCTGTAAACATCATTACTCCATAATGTCCCGTTCAACCATCCTATAAACATCATTACTCCATAATGTCCAGTTCAACCATCCTCTAAACATCATTACTCCATAATGTCCAGTTCAACCATCCTGTAAACCCTCTAAACATCATTACTCCATAATGTCCAGTTCAACCATCCTGTAAACCTTCTAAACATCATTACTCCATAATGTCCAGTTCAACCATCCTGTAAACATCATTACTCCATAATGTCCAGTTCAACCATCCTGTAAACCCTCTAAACATCATTACTCCATAATGTCCAGTTCAACCATCCTGTAAACCCTCTAAACATCATTACTCCATAATGTCCAGTTCAACCATCCGCTAAACATCATTACTCCATAATGTCCAGTTCAACCATCCTCTAAACATCATTACTCCATAATGTCCAGTTCAACCATCCTGTAAACACTCTAAACATCATTACTCCATAATGTCCAGTTCAACCATCCTGTAAACCCTCTAAACATCATTACTCCATAATGTCCAGTTCAACCATCCTGTAAACCCTCTAAACATCATTACTCCGTAATGTCCAGTTCAACCATCCTGTAAACCCTCTAAACATCATTACTCTGTAATGTCCAGTTCAACCATCCTGTAAACCCTCTAAACATCATTACTCCATAATGTGCAGTTCAATCATCCTGTAAACCCTCTAAACATCATTACTCCGTAATGTCCAGTTCAACCATCCTGTAAACCCTCTAAACATCATTACTCCATAATGTCCAGTTCAACCATCCTGTAAACATCATTACTCCATAATGTCCAGTTCAACCATCCTGTAAACCCTCTAAACATCATTACTCCATAATGTCCAGTTCAACCATCCTGTAAACCCTCTAAACATCATTACTCCATAATGTCCAGTTCAACCATCCTGTAAACCCTCTAAACATCATTACTCTGTAATGTCCAGTTCAACCATCCTGTAAACCCTCTAAACATCATTACTCTGTAATGTCCAGTTCAACCATCCTGTAAACCCTCTAAACATCATTACTCCATAATGTGCAGTTCAACCATCCTGTAAACCCTCTTAACATCATTACTCCGTAATGTCAGTTCAACCATCCTATAAACATCATTACTCCATAATGTCCAGTTCAACCATCCTGTAAACATCATTACTCCATAATGTCCCATTCAACCATCCTGTAAACATCATTACTCCATAATGTCCAGTTCAACCATCCTCTAAACATCATTACTCCATAATGTCCAGTTCAACCATCCTCTAAACATCATTACTCCATAATGTCCAGTTCAACCATCCTGTAAAACCTCTAAACATCATTACTCCATAATGTCCAGTTCAACCATCCTGTAAACCTTCTAAACATCATTACTCCATAATGTCCAGTTCAACCATCCTGTAAACATCATTACTCCATAATGTCCAGTTCAACCATCCTGTAAACCCTCTAAACATCATTACTCCATAATGTCCAGTTCAACCATCCTGTAAACCCTCTAAACAACATTACTCCATAATGTCCAGTTCAACCATCCTGTAAACATCATTACTCCATAATGTCCAGTTCAACCATCCTGTAAACCCTCTAAACATCATTACTCCATAATGTCCAGTTCAACCATCCTGTAAACCCTCTAAACATCATTACTCCATAATGTCCAGTTCAACCATCCTGTAAACCCTCTAAACATCATTACTCCATAATGTCCAGTTCAACCATCCTGTAAACCCTCTAAACATCATTACTCCATAATGTCCAGTTCAACCATCCTGTAAACCCTCTAAACATCATTACTCCATAATGTCCAGTTCAACCATCCTGTAAACCCTCTAAACATCATTACTCCGTAATGTCCAGTTCAACCATCCTGTAAACCCTCTAAACATCATTACTCTGTAATGTCCAGTTCAACCATCCTGTAAACCCTCTAAACATCATTACTCCATAATGTGCAGTTCAACCATCCTGTAAACCCTCTAAACATCATTACTCCGTAATGTCCAGTTCAACCATCCTGTAAACCCTCTAAACATCATTACTCTGTAATGTCCAGTTCAACCATCCTGTAAACCCTCTAAACATCATTACTCCATAATGTCCAGTTCAACCATCCTGTAAACCCTCTAAACATCATTACTCCATAATGTCCAGTTCAACCATCCTGTAAACCCTCTAAACATCATTACTCCATAATGTCCAGTTCAACCATCCTGTAAACCCTCTAAACATCAATACTCCATAATGTCCAGTTCAACCATCCAGTAAACATCATTACTCCGTAATGTCCAGTTCAACCATCCTCTAAACATCATTACTCCATAATGTCCAGTTCAACCATCCAGTAAACATCATTACTCCGTAATGTCCAGTTCAACCATCCTCTAAACATCATTACTCCATAATGTCCAGTTCAACCATCCTCTAAACATCATTACTCCATAATGTCCAGTTCAACCATCCTGTAAACCCTCTAAACATCATTACTCCATAATGTCCAGTTCAACCATCCAGTAAACATCATTACTCCATAATGTCCAGTTCAACCATCCAGTAAACATCATTACTCCGTAATGTCCAGTTCAACCATCCTCTAAACATCATTACTCCATAATGTCCAGTTCAACCATCCTCTAAACATCATTACTCCATAATGTCCAGTTCAACCATCCTGTAAACCCTCTAAACATCATTACTCCATAATGTCCAGTTCAACCATCCAGTAAACATCATTACTCCATAATGTCCAGTTCAACCATCCTGTAAACCCTCTAAACATCATTACTCCATAATGTCCAGTTCAACCATCCTGTAAACCCTCTAAACATCATTACTCCATAATGTCCAGTTCAACCATCCTGTAAACCCTCTAAACATCATTACTCCATAATGTCCAGTTCAACCATCCTGTAAACCCTCTAAACATCATTACTCCATAATGTCCAGTTCAACCATCCTGTAAACCCTCTAAACATCATTACTCCATAATGTCCAGTTCAACCATCCTGTAAACCCTCTAAACACCATTACTCCATAATGTCCAGTTCAACCATCCAGTAAACATCATTACTCCATAATGTCCAGTTCAACCATCCAGTAAACATCATTACTCCATAATGTCCAGTTCAACCATCCTGTAAACATCATTACTCCATAATGTCCAGTTCAACCATCCTGTAAACCCTCTCAACATCATTACTCCATAATGTCCAGTTCAACCATCCTCTAAACATCATTACTCCATAATGTCCAGTTCAACCATCCTGTAAACCCTCTAAACATCATTACTCCATAATGTCCAGTTCAACCATCCTGTAAACCCTCTAAACATCAATACTCCATAATGTCCAGTTCAACCATCCTCTCTGGTCTGTCTCTCTCTCTTTCTTCCTATCTCTCTGGTCTCGCTCTCTCTGGTCTGTCTCTCTCTTTCTTCCTATCTCTCTGGTCTCGCTCTCTCTGGTCTGTCTCTCTCTCTTTCTTCCTATCTCTCTGGTCTCGCTCTCTCTGGTCTGTCTCTCTCTCTTTCTTCCCATCTCTCTGGTCTCGCTCTCTCTGGTCTGTCTCTCTCTCTTTCTTCCTATCTCTCTGGTCTCGCTCTCTCTGGACTGTCTCTCTCTCTTTCTTCCCATCTCTCTGGTCTCGCTCTCTCTGGACTGTCTCTCTCTCTTTCTTCCCATCTCTCTGGTCTCGCTCTCTCTGGTCTGTCTCTCTCTTTTTCTTCCTATCTCTCTGGTCTCGCTCTCTCTGGTCTGACTCTCTCTCTTTCTTCCTATCTCTCTGGTCTCGCTCTCTCTGGACTGTCTCTCTCTCTTTCTTCCTATCTCTCTGGTCTCACTCTCTCTGGTCTCTCTCTCTCTTTCTTCCTATCTCTCTGGTCTCGCTCTCTCTGATCTGTCTCTCTCTCTTTCTTCCTATCTCTCTGGTCTCGCTCTCTCTGATCTGTCTCTCTCTCTTTCTTCCTATCTCTCTGGGCTCTCTCTCTCTGGTCTGTCTCTCTCTCTCTTTCTTCCTATCTCTCTGGTCTCGCTCTCTCTGGTCTGTCTCTCTCTGTCTCTGGTCTGTCTCTCTCTCTCTTTCTTCCTATCTCTCTGGTCTGTCTCTCTCTCTCTTTCTTCCTATCTCTCTGGTCTCGCTCTCTCTGGTTTGTCTCTTTCTGTCTCTGATCTGTCTCTCTCGCTCTCTCTCTCATTGTTCAACAGTAAACTGACCATAATCATTTGTTTGATTT
>NW_026277696.1:0-4519 GCF_023373465.1 Oncorhynchus keta | reverse complement strand
GAGACAGACAGACAGACAGACAGACAGACAGACAAACATAGAGAGACTGACAAACAAAGAGAGAGACAAACAGAGAGAGACAAACAAAGAGAGACAAACACAGAGAGAGACAAACAAAGAGAGACAGACAAACAAAGAGAAGAGACAAACACAGAGAAGAGACAAACACAGAGAGAGACAAACAAAGAGAAGAGACAAACAAAGAGAAGAGACAAACACAGAGAGAGACAAACAGAGAGAGACAAACAGAGAGGGACAAACAAAGAGAGAGACAAACAAAGAGAGAGACAAACACAGAGAGAGACAAACAAAGAGAAGAGACAAACAAAGAGAAGAGACAAACACAGAGGGAGACAAACACAGAGAGAGACAAACAAAGAGAGAGACAAACAAGGAGAGAGACAAACAAGGAGAAGAGACAAACAGAGAGAAACTAACAAAGAGAAGAGACAAACAAAGAGAAGAGACAAACACAGAGAGAGACAAACAAAGAGAAGAGACAAACAAAGAGAAGAGACAAACACAGAGAGAGACAAACAAAGAGAGAGACAAACAAAGAGAAGAGACTAACACAGAGAAGAGACAAACAAAGAGAGAGACAAAGAGAGAGATAAACATAGAGAAGAGACAAACAAAGAGAAGAGACAAACAAAGAGAAGAGACAAACAAAGAGAGAGACAAACATAGAGAAGAGACAAACAAAGAGAGAGACAAACAAAGAGAAGAGACAAACAAAGAGAAGAGAAACACAGAGAGAGACAAACAAAGAGAGAGACAAACAAAGAGAGAGACAAACACAGAGAGAGACAAACAAAGAGAAGAGACAAACAAAGAGAAGAGAAACACAGAGAAGAGAAACACAGAGAGAGACAAACAAAGCGAAGAGACAAACAAAGAGAAGAGCCAAACAAAGAGAAGAGAAGCACAGAGAAGAGAAACACAGAGAGAGACATACAAAGAGAGAGACATACAAAGAGAAGAGACAAACAAAGAGAAGAGACAAACACAGAGAAGAGAAACACAGAGAGAGACAAACACAGAGAGAGACAAACAAAGAGAAGAGACAAACACAGAGAAGAGAAACACAGAGAGAGACAAACAAAGAGAGAGACATACAAAGAGAAGAGCCAAACAAAGAGAAGAGAAGCACAGAGAAGAGAAACACAGAGAGAGACAAACAAAGAGAGAGACATACAAAGAGAAGAGACAAACAAAGAGAAGAGACAAACACAGAGAAGAGAAACACAGAGAGAGACAAACACAGAGAGAGACAAACAAAGAGAAGAGACAAACAAAGAGAAGAGACAAACACAGAGAAGAGAAACACAGAGAGAGACAAACAAAGAGAGAGACATACAAAGAGAGAGACAAACAAAGAGAGAGACAAACAAAGAGAGTTTGCATGTGTGTGCTCTTCTTGATTGAGTAGCAGGTTGGGGGTCAGGATTCTGTCTGTGAGTGTGTGTGTGGTTTTGTGCATATGCCGTGTGTGTATTTGTGTTTGTGCGTGTTGGTGTCCTTTCCTCAGGTGTTCTGTTTTCCTGTCCCCCCGTCTCATGCATTATTGAACCTTCACTGCTCTAATCGATAGTGTGTAAACGGGTGGACTTGTGTGTGTGTGTTGGGATTTGTGTTGTTCCTGTCTGCTCTCTCTCTCTAACTCATGCCGCGTCTCATTCTCTTTCCCTACTCACTAATAGCCTCATTCATCATAGATGATAAATATATCCTAAAAATATGTTTCTCCACTCCTGTCAGCCCAGTGTAGGATTCAAAGCATTCACCAATAATATCTCAAAATACTGAAATAAAGACCCATAACTACACCACCCAACCCACACTCATGCATCTGAACACATACTAGCCCATCCCTTGGTCTGGGTTGCCTTGGTTGGTTCACTACCTTTTTCCTCTTATTTTAGGTTAACTGTTCTGCCACACTCTGGCTCCTTATCCCAATATGTCACCTTTAACATGCCCTCTGGTCTACACTCTGGCTCCTTATCCCAATATGTCACCTTAACTTGCCCTCTGGTCTCCACTCTGGCTCCTTATCCCAATATGTCACCTTAACTTGCCCTCTGGTCTCCACTCTGGCTCCTTATCCCAATATGTCACCTTAACTTGCCCTCTGATCTCCACTCTGGCTCCTTATCCCAATATGTCACCTTAACTTGCCCTCTGGTCTCCACTCTGGCTCCTTATCCCAATATGTCACCTTAACTTGCCCTCTGGTCTCCACTCTGGCTCCTTATCCCAATATGTCACCTTAACTTGCCCTCTGGTCCACACTCTGGCTCCTTATCCCAATATGTCACCTTAACTTGCCCTCTGGTCTCCACTCTGGCTCCTTATCCCAATATGTCACCTTTAACATGCCCTCTGGTCCCTACTCTGGCTCCTTATCCCAATATGTCACCTTTAACATGCATTCTATGGGGCCACTTTGGTTCTTTAGTGTTTATAGTGTTTCATCCCCAGTCTGGAGGCATAGGGGAACAATTGTGCCACATTGACGTGAGTTGCAGTGTTGAAGTGTTAGTGTGTTCTGTGTGGCTGTGGCTCTCTGCGTCCTCTTCGCCTCCGTGGCAGCCTGTTATTACCTCCTCCTCCTATGCTGTGCCACAGTGTCAAGCAATGATGGGGGTAACATGTTACTTTTGTTACAGTCTGCTTGTGTGTCTGTGTATCTGACTGTGGTCCATGTGTCTAAAGTCCTACAGGCAGCAGTCACTATGCCTCCTCGGGAGGCTAGTCAAGGCAGCTCCCAGCTCAGTGAGGAACATGGGGATCTGTGGAGGCTCTACGATGGGGACAACGCCTACCACTCCCTGTCACTCCACTGTCAGCTACGGCACAGGATCCCGTGGCGCCAGTGTACAGTGACGAGGGCTACATCAAAGATGGCGGGAGGAGGTGGAGCTTTGAGCCAGAGATGGAAGAAGTACGACTATGAGAGAGAGGAGGAGGATGGACAACAGCTAGCGGAGCTGCACTCCACCCCTCCCTACAAGCACTGGCTTCCACGCTGGCCGCCAAGGCCTCCATTGCCAGGCCTCCTCTGGAGAAACAGGCCTCCCTGAGAGAGCAGCAGCCACATCCCCCACCCTGGTTCCCTCTTCCCTGGCCCCCACCTCTCAATCCCACTCAATGTTCCCTTTCCAGCCCCCTGTCACCACAGCCTCTACCAAGCCTACCTTCACCCCAATGATCCATCCATCCCTCATCCAGCCCCTGCTCCAGATACCCAGCCCCTGCCCCAGACACCCAGCCCCCTGCCCCAGATACCCGGCCCCCTGCTCCAGATACCCAGCCCCCTGCCCCAGATACCCAGCCCCCTGCCCCAGATACCCAGCCCCCTGCTCCAGATACCCAGCCCCCTGCTCCAGATACCCAGCGCCCTGCTCCAGATACCCAGCCCCTGCTCCAGATACCCAGCCCCCTGCTCCAGATACCCAGCCCCCTGCTCCAGATACCCAGCCCCTGCCCCAGATACCCAGCCCCCTGCTCCAGATACCCAGCGCCCTGCTCCAGATGCCCAGCGCCCTGCTCAAGATACCAGCCTCCGGTGTTGATGCCCTGGATGACATCCACCTAGACATCCAGTGGAAGACCTCTGACTTACAGAGGAGGAGGTCCCTGTCGTAGAGCCTCCCGGGAGAAGTCCCCCAGAAAAGACCCGGTCGTCAGGTGAAACCTCCTCTACTGCACTCTTAGAAAAAACTGTTCCAAAACGGTTCCATCTGGAACCAAAGGGTTCTACCTGCAACCAAAAATGGTTCTACATGGAACCTAGGGTTTCTACCTGGAGATCAGAGCTGAGTTCTGCCTGGAACAAAGAGTTATTCAAGGGTTATTCTGTAAAGGACAGCCATAGGATAGCCCTTTTAGGTTGAATAGCACTTCTTTATTTGTGTGTGTAAATTAGCCAGGCACCTTCTAATATTATTATTATTTAGTTCCGCCTCATTTCCAAGGTTACGCATGGGTAAAGGTGCCCATGAATTAAAAGTACACATGGAGTAAAACAAACATACAGTCAATACTACAGTAGAAAAATGAGTCTATCTACAATGTGAGCAAATGAGGTGAGATAAGGGAGGTAAAAGGCAAAAAAAGGCCATGGTGGCAAAGTAAATACAATATAGCAAGTAAATAAAAAAATAAAAAAAAATAAACACTGGAATGGTAGATTTGCAGTAGAAGAATGTACAAAGTATAGATAGAAATAATGGGGGTGCAAAGGAGCAAAATAAATAAATACAGTACGGGGAGAGGTAGTTGTTTGGGCTAAATTATAGATGGGCTATATACAGGTGCAGTAATCTGTGAGCTGCTCTGACAGCTGGTGCTTAAAGCTAGTGAGTGGGATAAGTGTTTCCAGTTTCAGAGATTTTTGCAGTTCATTCCAGTCATTGGCAGCAGAGAACTGGAAGGAGAGGCGGCCAAAGTAAGAATTGGTTTTGGGGGTTACCAGAGAGATATACCTGCTGGAGCGCGTGCTACAGGTGGGTGCTGC
>NW_026277695.1:0-933 GCF_023373465.1 Oncorhynchus keta | reverse complement strand
TAGTCTACTTTCTACTATCATTAAATTACCCTGGTCTACCCTCTACTGTCATTATATTACCCTGGTCTACCCTCTACTGTCATTATATTACCCTTCTCTCTACTGTCATTATATTACCCTGATCTACCATCTACTGTCATTATATTACCCTGGTCTACCATCTACTGTCATTAAATTACCCTGGTCTACCATCTACTGTCATTATATATCCCTGGTCTACCATCTACTACTATCTACTGTCATTATGTGACCATCTACTGTCATTATATTACCCTGGTCTATCATCTACTGTCATTATATTACCCTGGTCTACTTTCTACTGTCATTATATTACCCTGGTCTACTTTCTACTGTCATTATATTACCCTGGTCTACCATCTTTTGTCATTATATTACCCTGGTCTACCATCTACTGTCAATATATTACCCTGGTCTACTTTCTACTGTCATTATATTACCTAGTCTACTTTCTACTGTCATTAAATTAACTACTGTCATTATATTACCCTGGTCTACCATCTACTGTCATTATATTACCCTGGTCTCTACTGTCATTATATTACCCTGGTCTACCATCTACTGTCATTATATATCCCTGGTCTACTCATCTACTGTCAATATATTAACCTGGTCTACTATCTACTGTCATTATATTACCCTGGTCTACCTTCTACTGTCATTATATTACCCTGGTCTACCTTCTACTGTCATTATCTTACCCTGGTCTACCATCTACTGTCATTATATTACCCTGGTCTACCATCTACTGTCATTGAATTACCCTGGTCTAAACCCCAAACAGCAAACAATGCAGGTTAAAAAGCACATATTAACTTGGTCTACCATCTACTGTCATTATATTACCCAGGTCTACCATCTACTGTCATTATATTTCCCTAGTCTACTTTCTACTGTCATTAAATTAACCTGGTC
>NW_026277694.1:0-893 GCF_023373465.1 Oncorhynchus keta | reverse complement strand
ATCTAGTGTCTCTATTGTATTATGCCAGACCAGCTAGATCTACTGTCTCTATTGTATTATGACAGATCAGCTAGATCTACTGTCTCTATTATATTATGACAGACCAGCTACATCTACTGTCTCTATTATATTATGACAGATCAGCTGTATCTACTGTCTCTATTATAATATGACAGACCAGCTAGATATACTGTCTCTATTATAGTATGACAGACCAGCTAGATCTAGTGTCTCTATTGTATCATGCCAGACCAGCTAGATCTACTGTCTCTATTGTATTATGGCAGATCAGCTAAATCTGCTGTCTCTATTATATTTTGACAGACCAGCTAGATATACTGTCTCTATTATAGTATGACAGACCAGCTAGATCTGCTGTCTCTGTTGTATTATGACAGACCAGCTAGATCTACTGTCTCTATTTTATTATTACAGAGCAGCTAGATCTACTGTCTCTATTATATTATGACAGATCAGCTAGATCTACTGTCTCTGTTGTATTATGACAGACCAGCTAGATCTACTATCTCTATTTTATTATGACAGACCAGCTAGATCTACTGTCTCTATTATATTATGACAGACCAGCTAGATCTGCTGTCTCTGTTGTATTATGACAGACCAGCTCGATCTACTGTCTCTATTATAGTATGACAGACCAGCTAGATCTAGTGTCTCTATTGTATTATGCCAGACCAGCTAGATCTACTGTCTCTATTATATTATGACAGACCAGCTAGATCTACTGTCTCTATTATATTATGACAGACCAGCTAGATCTACTGTCTCTATTATATTATGACAGACCAGCTAGTATCTACTGTCTCTATTGTATTATGACAGACCAGCTAGATCTACTGTCTCATTGTATTATGACAGATCAGCTAGATCTA
>NW_026277693.1:0-5000 GCF_023373465.1 Oncorhynchus keta | reverse complement strand
TATTTTCCCTTGTGTACATTAACTATTTGCACATTGTTACAACACTGTATATAGACATAATAGGACATTTGTAATGTCTTTATTCTATTGGAACTTTTGTCAGTGTAATTATCACAGTTTGGTAATTTTTTATTTGACTTCATTTAGTAATGTAAACATAAGTTTCCCATGTCAATAAAGCCCTTAAAATGAAAGAAACATTTAATTGAGGGGCACACCAGGGTATATTAGGAGAGAGAGAGATAAAGAGAGAGACAGAGAGACAGAAAGAGAAAGAGAAAGAGAGAGAGAGAGAGAGAGAGAGAGAGAGAGAGAGAGAGAGAGAGAGAGAGAGAGAGAGAGAGAGAGAGAGAACAGAGAGAGAGAGAGAGAGATAAGAGATAAAGAGAGAGAGATAAAGAGACAGAGAGACAGAGAGAGAGGGGCTGATACACCAGGATCTAAATACCGCCAGTATAAATACATGTAAATCCCAGAGACTAGACATCTTGTTTAACTCTTCATTAGTCCGTAGTGCTAACAGCACCTGGCTCTGTGGTGAGTGTGCTGTTTGCAGCCAAGTGAAACATGAAGCTGACCCTTGATTGCCAGCCAGCCCCCCACACAGCCCACCCAGGAGATAGAGTGTAGGAGAGTGTTTGACCTTTATTTCAAGTTCTTTGATTACATCCTCCTCTGATACACACCCACACTAGTGGCCTCTCTCTCTCTCTCTCTCTCTCTCTCTCTCTCTCTCTCTCTCTCTCTCTCTCTCTCTCTCTATATATATATATATATATATATATATATATCATTAGGTCAGTATAACATATAGGAGATAGGGGGTCATTAGGTCAGGACTCCATATAGGAGATAGGGGGTCATTAGGTCAGGACTCCATATAGGAGATAGGGGGTCATTAGGTCAGGACTCCACTGGTTCCACTGGCTGTTTGGCTGTGTGTGTGTGTGTGTGTGTGTTCCAAGCGTCCCTGTGTGTGTGTGTGTGTTCCAGCGTCCTGTGTGTGTGTGTGTGTTTTCCAGCGTCCTGTGTGTGTGTGTGTTCCAGCGTCCTTCTGTGTGTGTGTGTGTGTGTGTGTGTGTGTGTGTGTGTGTGTGTGTGTGTGTGTGTGTGTGTGTGTGTGTGTGTGTGTGTGTGTGTGTGTGTGTGTGTGTGTGTGCTCCAGCGTCCCCTTGTGTGTGTTCCAGCGTCCTTGTGTGTGTGTTCCAGCGTCCTTGTGTGTGTGTGTGTGTGTGTGTGTGTGTGTGTGTGTGTGTGTGTGTGTGTGTGTGTGTGTGTGTGTGTGTGTGTGTGTGTGTGTGTGTGTGTGTGTGTGTGTTGTGTGTGTGTGTGTGTGTGTGTGTGATTACCTGCACGTATGTGTATCTGTGTGTATGGGGCCCTACGTCTCTTACCTCTGAGGCCCAGTTTGGCCTTGGTGTCTAGAAGAGCCTGTTGGACCTGCTGTGGCTGGAGTGATGTCCACCTGTAGCAGGGTGAGACGAGGGGAGCAGGTCTTCTGGAGCCCTGGCTCTCCCACACAGATCCAACACTGCAGCAAACACCTCAAACCCTGGGCGTCAGACGCCGCGCCGCAGCCTTCCCAAGCCTGTGTCACATCCTGGGAAGAAAGGAGGGAGGGAACGGCAGGTTGGTGACTGTGATACTGCTAATCCAAGTCTGGATCATCGACAGAGATCATCAAAGGGTACTGAAGAGGAGGAGGAGAAGAGAGAGAGAGAGAGAGAGAGAGAGAGAGAGAGAGAGAGGGAGAGAGAGAGAGAGGAGGGAGAGAGAGAGGAGAGAGAGAGAGAGAGAGAGAGAGAGAGAGAGAGATACAGATACAGAGAGAGAGAGAGAGAGAGAGGAGGGAGAGAGAGAGAGAGAGAGAGAGAGACAGAGAGAGAGAGAGAGAGAGAGAGAGAGAGAGAGAGAGAGAGAGAGAGAGAGAGAGAGAGAGAGAGAGAGAGAGGGAGAGGGAGAGAGAGCTTTTTAGCATACATTATGAAATTCTGAAAAGGTGAAATGGTTTTTGTCTTTGCTCTTTGTTTTGGGGTTGATGATCCAGACTTAGAGAGTAGTACGTGGGGTCACAGTCATTGTGTAAACTATGGAAGAACAGGAAAGGTGTTCTTCACATCTCATTCTACAGTACAACTCAAGCCATGACCTGTGGACCCTAGGCAGCCGTCCTCTCACCATAGAATCAGGGAATGGAATTCAGATCAGGCAGTAGAACCTCTATGCTCTCCACACTATCTATGTTCTACAACAACAAAACAGATTCAGATCAGGCAGTAGAACCTCTATGCTCTCCACACTATCTACGTTCTACAACAACAAAACGACCAGATCAGGCAGTAGAACCTCTATGCTCTCCACACTATCTACTGCCTCTACAACAACAAAACAAATTCAGATCAGGCAGTAGAACCTCTATACTCTCCACACTATCTACGTTCTACAACGTTAATGTTTCCCCCTTGACCTTACAAAGATCCACACAATGATATAAATTCTTTACAGCGTTTGTTTTCCATTACTGACTGATTACTGGTTAAACTAGTGAACCTTTAACCGAGGAAGTTGACCAATCACTTAGGTCCGCTTCCCAAATGGCACCCTATTTCAGATTTAGTGCACTACTTTAACCGGGAGCCCTATGTACTCTGGTCAAAAGTAGTGCACTATATAGGAATAGGGCTCTGGTCTATAGTAGTACCACTAGGGAATAGGGCTCTGGTCTATAGCAGTACCACTATATAGGGAATAGGGCTCTGGTCTATAGTAGTGTACTATATAGGGAATAGGGCTCTGGTCTATAGTAGTGCACTATATAGGAATAGGGCTCTGGTCTATAGAAGCACCACTATATAGGGAATAGGGTTCTGGTCTATAGTAGTACCACTATAGACAATAGGGCTCTGGTCTATAGTAGTGTACTATATAGGGAATAGGGCCTGGTCTATAATAGCACCACTATATAGGAATATGGCTCTTGTCTATAGTAAAAAAACTATATAGGAATAGGGCTCTGTCCAAAAGTAGTGCACCATAGGGAATAGGGCTCTGGTCTATAGTAGTGTACTATATAGAGAATATGGCTCTTGTCTATAGTAGTGTACTATATAGGGAATAGGGCTCTGGTCTATAGTAGTGTACTATATAGGAATAGGGCTCTGGTCTATAGTAGTGTACTATAGGGAATAGGGCTCTGGTCTATAGTAGTACCACTATATAGGGAATAGGGCTCTGGTCTATAGTAGTACCACTATATAGGGAATAGGGCTCTGGTCTTTAGTAGTACCACTATATAGGGAATAGGGCTCTGGTCTATAGTAGTACCACTATAGGGAATAGGGGCTCTGGTCTATAGTAGTGTACTATATAGGGAATAGGGCTCTGGTCACATAGTAGTACCACTATATAGGAATAGGTTCTGGTCTATAGTAGTACCACTATATATAGACAATAGGGCTCTGGTCTATAGTAGTGTACTATATAGGAATAGGGCCCTGGTCTATAGTAGTACCACTATATAGGGAATAGGGTTCTGGTCTATAGTAGTACCACTATAGACAATAGGGCTCTGGTCTATAGTAGTGTACTATATAGGAATAGGGCTCTGGTCTATAGTAGTACCACTATAGGAATAGGGCTCTGGTCTATAGTAGTACCACTATATAGACAATAGGGCTCTGGTCTATAGTATGTACTATATAGGGAATAGGCCCTGGTCTATAGTAGTACCACTATATAGGAATAGGGCTCTGGTCTATAGTAGTACCACTATATAGACAATAGGGCTCTGGTCTATAGTAGTACCACTATATAGGAATAGGGGTCTCTGGTCTATAGTAGTACCACTATATAGGGAATATTGCTCTGGTCTATAGTAGTACCACTATATAGGGAATAGGGCTCTGGTCTATAGTAGTACCACTATATAGGGAATAGGGCTCTGGTCTATAGTAGTACCACTATATAGGGAATAGGGCTCTGGTCTATAGTAGTGTACTATATAGAGAATAGGGCTCTGGTCTATAGTAGTACCACTATATAGTCCTGGACTCTGGTCTATAGTAGTACCACTATATAGGGAATAGGGCCCTGGTCTATAGTAGTACCACTATATAGGGAATAGGGCTCTGGTCTATAGTAGTACCACTATATAGGGAATAGGGCTCTGGTCTATAGTAGTGTACTATAGGGAATAGGGCTCTGTCTATAGTAGTACCACTATATAGAATAGGGCTCTGGTCTATAGTAGTACCACTATATAGGGAATAGGGCTCCTGGTCTATAGTAGTACCACTATATAGGAATAGGGCTCTGGTCTATAGTAGTACCACTATAGGAATAGGAGCTCTGGTCTATAGTAGTACCACTATATAGGGAATAGGGCTCTGGTCTATAGTAGTGTACTATATAGAGAATATGGCTCTTGTCTATAGTAGTGTACTATATAGGGAATAGGGCTCTGGTCTATAGTAGTGTACTATATAGGGAATAGGGCTCTGGTCTATAGTAGTGTACTATATAGGGAATAGGGCTCTGGTCTATAGTAGTACCACTATATAGGGAATAGGGCTCTGGTCTATAGTAGTACCACTATATAGGGAATAGGGCTCTGGTCTTTAGTAGTACCACTATATAGGGAATAGGGCTCTGGTCTATAGTAGTACCACTATATAGGGAATAGGGCTCTGGTCTATAGTAGTGTACTATATAGGGAATAGGGCTCTGGTCTATAGTAGTACCACTATATAGGGAATAGGGTTCTGGTCTATAGTAGTACCACTATATAGACAATAGGGCTCTGGTCTATAGTAGTGTACTATATAGGGAATAGGGCCCTGGTCTATAGTAGTACCACTATATAGGGAATAGGGTTCTGGTCTATAGTAGTACCACTATATAGACAATAGGGCTCTGGTCTATAGTAGTGTACTATATAGGGAATAGGGCTCTGGTCTATAGTAGTACCACTATATAGGGAATAGGGCTCTGGTCTATAGTAG
>NW_026277692.1:0-545 GCF_023373465.1 Oncorhynchus keta | reverse complement strand
TTTAAAAAAATAAAAAAATGGTACAAACACATCCTTCGGGAGCAACTTCTCCCAACCATCCTGGAACAGTTTGGTGACGAACAATGCCTTTTCCAGCATGATGGAGCACCTTGCCATAATTAAGTGGCTCGGGGAACAAAACATAGATATTTTGGGTCCGTGGCCAGGAAACCTCCAAGACCTTAATCCCATTGAGGATTTCGTGGTCCAATCCTCAAGAGGCGGGTGGACAAACAAAACCCCACAAATTCTGACAAACTCCAAAGATTGATAATGCAAGAATGGGCTGCCATCAATCAGGATGGGGCCCAGAAGTTAATTGACAACATGCCAGAGCGGATTGCAGAGGTCTTGAAAAAGAATGGTCAACACTGCAAATATTGACTCTTTGCATCAACTTCATGTAATTGTCAATAAAAGCCTTTGACACTTGTGAAATGCTTGTAATTATACTTCAGTATTCCATAGTAACATCTGACAAAAATATCTAAAGACACTGAAGCAGCAAACTTTGTGGAAATTAATATTTGTGTCATTCTCAAAAC
>NW_026277691.1:0-2289 GCF_023373465.1 Oncorhynchus keta | reverse complement strand
AACCTACACTGATCCCTCGATGTCAACAACTACAGACCAGTATCCCTTCTTTCTTTTCTCTCCAAAACTCTTGAGCGTGCCGTCCTTGGCCAGCTCTCCCGCTCTCTCTCAGAATGACCTTCTGATCCAAATTCAGTCAGGTTTCAAGACTAGTCATTCAACCGGAGACCGTTTCTTCTCTGTATCACGGAGCCCGGCACTGCTAAAAGCAACTCTCTCCCTCTGCTCTCATCCTTCTAGACCTACGAAGCTGCCTTCGATACTGGGTGGGAACTATCAGATCCTCTCTCCACCTCCGAAAGGCACCTCCGCGGCCCACGCTGAGAGCTGCGCCCTACCTGACAGGTCGCCTTACTAGGTGGCGTGGCGAGAATCTGTCTCCTCACCACGCGCCCTCACCTGGTGTCCCCCAGGCTCTGCCCCTAGCCCTCTCTGGTTTCTCGCTATACACCAAAAGTCACTTTGGCTCATTACAACTCCTCACATGGTCTCTCCTGCACCAAGTGCATTACACAATACCACCTTCTCCTTTCCCCTTCTTCTGATGACCAGGTGGCGAATCGCATCTCTGCATGTCTGGCAGACATATTGAGTGTGGATGACTGATCACCACCTCAAGCGAACCTCAGCAAGACGGAGCTCCTCCTCCCGGGAAGCGACTGCCTGCCTCCATGATCCTCGCCTATCACGGCTGACATCCCCATTGCAAATTCTCCCTTCTCCCCTAGAGCGCTAAGAACCCTGGCGTGATCCTGACAACACTCTGACGTTTCACCCAATATCAAGGCGGTGTCCTGCTCCTGTAGGTTCATGCCTACAACATCCGCAGAGTACGACACCTGCTCACACAGGGTGCGGCGCAGGTCCTAATTCAGGCACTTGCCATTCTGCCTTGATTACTGCAACTCGCTGTTGGCTGGGCTCCCTGCCTGTGCCATTAAACCTTGCCAAACTCCATCCAGAACGCCGCAGCTTCAGCCTGGTGCTCCAACCTTCCCAAGTTCTCTCACGTCACCCCCCGCCTCCGCTCTCCACTGGTTTGAAGAAGCTCTTAACCGCCATATACATCTGTATGGTGCTTGCCACGGAGCTGGGGAGGGAACGGCACCTCAGTTACCTCCAGGCTCTGACTGTGTGTCTTGCCACCCAAAACAAGGGCACTGTATCCATCCACCCTCTGGCCTGCTCGCCTCCCTACCACTGAGGAAGTACAGTTCCGCCAGCCCAGGCCAAAACTGCTCGCTGCTCTGGCTCCCCAGCTGGTGGGAACAAACTCCCCACGACGCTGCACAGCGGAGTCAATCACCACCTTCCGGAGACACCTGAAACCCCACCTCTTCAAGGAATACCTAGGATAGGATAAGTAAGTACCTTCTCACTCCCCCCTAACAAGATTTAGATGCACTATTGTAAAGTGACTGTTCCACTGGATGTCATAAGGTGTATGCACCAATTTGTAAGTCGCTCTGGATAAGAGCGTCTGCTAAATGACTTAAATGTAAATGTAATGGTTGCAGCTTTGGCTCGGGACGTGGACCCCACTCCATAAATGTCTTAGTTCCTCCCTCGTGTCCTGGGATGTCCACCCTCGCCGCCGACCATGGCCTAGTAGTACTCACCCAGAACCCCACTCGACTGAGGGCCAGCTCGGGACTGAGGGGCAGCTCGACTGAGGGCAGCCCAGCACTGAGGGGCAGCCCGGGACTGAGAGGAAGCTCAGGCAGGTAGTTAGTTGGCTCCGGTAGATCCTGGCTGGCTGGCGGATCTGGAAGAGTCTAGCTGACTGGCAGATCTGGAAGAGTCTGGTTGACTGGAAGAGTCTGGTTGACTGGAAGAGTCTGGCTGACTGGCAGATCTGGTTGACTGGCAGATCTGGTTGACTGGCAGATCTGGAAGATCATGGCTGACTGGTGGATCTAGCTCTCTGGCTGTTCCATGCAGACTGGCAGCTCTGGCTGCTCCATGCAGACTGGCAGCTCTGGCTGCTCCATGCAGGCTGGCAGCTCAGGCTGCTCCATGCAAACTGGCAGCTCAGGCTGCTCCATGCAAACTGGCGCTCAGGCTGCTCGCATGCAAACTGGCAGCTCAGGCTGCTCCATGCAAACTGGCAGCTCAGGCTGCTCCATGCAAACTGGCAGCTCAGGCTGCGCTGAACAGGCAGGAGGCTCCGGCAGGCTGTAGAGGAGGAGGGCTCTGGAAGCGCTGAACAGGCGGGAGACTCCGACAGCGTAGGAGAGGAGGAAAACGCTGGCTGCGCTGAACAGGCGGGAGGCCTCGAGCAGCGCTAGA
>NW_026277690.1:0-4045 GCF_023373465.1 Oncorhynchus keta | reverse complement strand
TCATGAACCGTGACAGAAACACTGGAACATCCTCATAAGTGATCCAAATCTACCAGAGTTCATTTCCCCCTCCATTTGTTTCCTCCGTGCGCGCAATCTAGCTGAAACCGTTATGCACAGCAGCTGCCCAAGAAGCGTGATACTTGGCTGCCAGGCAGTCCAATGGCAGTTACTAGTGTGGCATGTAGAATGTGACAATACGACCAATACTAAAGTTCTTTATCATCTGAGAACAGGTCAAGAATACAAAACCCTAAGGGGCTGTGGCGGCAGGGTAGCCTAGTGGTTAGAGGGCTGGACTAGTAACCGGAAGTTTTCAAGTTCAAACCCCTGAGCTGACAAGGTACAAATCTGTCGTTCTTCCCCTGAACGAGGTAGTTAACCCACTGTTCCTAGGCCGTCATTGAAAATAATAATTTGTTCTTAACTGACTTGCCTAGTTAAATAAAGGTAAAATCAATAAAAATGTAGATATTTGTCTCTGTCGTGGGGAAAACTGGAAAACTACCTATAATTTGTATTTGTTAGGGATTCCCAGGAGCTAGTCTTCCTGGGGTCCAAGCACATACAAATAAAACAAAAGTTGAAACAATACATCATATACCATCATTACACCAATACATAGCTACAATACAAAATGTTCAATACCACCACAATATCACAATGCATGCATCAGTACCTTTGTGTGTGTCTCTTCACACTCCTCTTTGTTCCATAAGGTGTATTTTTACCAGTTGAATAAAAAATCGGATTCTATTGCTTGCGTCAGTTACCTGATGTGGAATAGTGTTCTGTGTAGTCATGGCTCTATGTAGTACTGTTCTGGACTTGGGGACTGTGAAGAGAACTCTGGTGGCATGCAGACAGCTCCGTACATTCAGCTTGTCAACACCTCTTACAAAAACAAGTAGTGATGAAGTCAATCTCTCTTCCACTTTGAGCCATGAGAGATTGACATGCATGTCGTTAATGTTAGCTCTCTGTGTACTTTTAAGTGCCAGCCATGCTGCCCTGTTCTGGGCCAGTAGTGTGGCACCTGACCAGTAGTCTAGGTGCGAAGAAAACTAGGGCCTGTAGGACCTGCCTTGTTGATAGTGTTGTTAAGAAGGCAGAGAAGCTCTTTATTATGGACAGACTTCTCCCAATCTTAGCTACTGTTATATCAATATGATTTGACCATGACAGTTTACAATCCAGGGAAACTCCAAGCAGTTTAGTCACCTGAACAATTTCCACATGATTCATTACAAGATCTAGTTGAGGTTTAGGTGAATGATTTGTCCCAAATACAATGCTTTTAGTTTTGGAAATATTGAGGACTAACTTATTCCGAAACTAACTGCAGCTCTTTGTTAAAACCTCTGTATGATCTGCCCCTTTTTATATGTTTGATTTTAGCCTGAACTGACCCAAATCTAACTCCCTGTAGCTCAGGCCCTGAAGCAAGGATGTGCATATTCTTGGTACCATTTGAAAGGAAACACTTTGGAATTTGTGGAAATGTGAAACGAATGTAGGAGAATCGTACATCAGCCCTTCGTACATCAGCTGATATCTCAAAGTGCTGTACAGAAACCCAGCCTAAAACCCCAAACAGCAAACAATGCAGGTGTAAAAGCAACGTTTTAGACCGATCCAACGAACCATTGCATTTCTGTTCAACATTTGGTATCAAGACTGCCCAAATATGTCTCATTTGTTTATTAATAGCTTTTTATGTTCAAAATTGGGCATTCTCCTCAAACAACTTAAATGGCTTTCACTGTAATAGCTACTGTAAATTCAAAAGTGCAGTTAGATTAACAAGAATTGAAGCTTTCTGCCAATATCAGATATGTCTATGTCCTGGGAAATGTTATTGTTACTTACTTATTGTTATTGCTAATCGCACTAGCCTATGTTAACTCCCCCTTCCCGTGGAAGGGACACCAATCCCAAAGAAGTTTTAAGTGTTGCAGTCATTTCAGTCGCTGTAGTAGCTGGCGTGTATAGTCTTGAGTCATCCACATACATAGACACACTGCTTTACTCCAAAGCCAGTGGCATGTCGTTAGTAAAGATTGAAAAAGGTAAGTGGCCAAAACAGCTTCCCGGGGAAATTCCTGATTCCACCTGGATTTTGCTTGAGAGGCTTCCACTAAAGAACACCCTTTGAGTTCCGTTAGAAAAGTAATTCTTTATCCACAATATAGCAGGGGATGTAAAGCCATAACACATACGTTTTCCAGCAGGAGACTATGATCAAAAAATGTCAAAAGCTGCACTGAAGTCGAACAAGACAGCCTCCACACATGTTTAATCATCAATTTCTCTCAGCCAGTCATCAGTCATTTCCGGGCCTTGTCTGGGCCTGGCTCCCCTGTTGGTGGGCTTGGCTCCCCTGTTGGTGGGCTTGGCTCCCCTGTTGGTGGGCTTGGCTCCCCTGTTGGTGGGCTTGGCTCCCCTGTTTGTGGGCTTGGCTCCCCTGTTGGTGGGCCTGGCTCCCCTGTTGGTGGGCCTGGCTCCCCTGTTGGTGGGCCTGGCTCCCCTGTTGGTGGGCTTGGCTCCCCTGTTGGTGGGCCTGGCTCCCCTGTTGGTGGGCTTGGCTCCCCTGTTGGTGGGCCTGGCTCCCCTGTTGGTGGGCTTGGCTCCACTGTTGGTGGGCCTGGCTCCCTGTTGGTGGGCCTGGCTCCCCTGTTGGTGGGCCTGGCTCCCCTGTTGGTGGGCTTGGCTCCCCTGTTGGTGGGCCTGGCTCCCCTGTTGGTGGGTTTGGCTCCCCTGTTGGTGGGCCTGGCTCCCAAGTTGGTGGGCCTGGCTCCCCTGTTGGTGGGCCTGGCTCCCCTGTTGGTGGGCCTGGCTCCTCTGTTGGTGGGCTTGGCTCCCCTGTTGGTGGGCTTGGCTCCCAAGTTGGTGGGCCTATGCCCTACCAGGCCCAGCCATAGCTGCACCCCTGCCCAGTCATGTGAAGTCCATAGATTAGGCCTAATGAATTTATTTAAATTAATTTCCTTATATGAATTGTATCTAAGCAAAATCTTTGAAATTGTTGCGTTTACATTTTTGTTCAGTATAAAACAATAAGAGGCATTCTGACAGTAATCCTTAGACACTGTGGATCCAAAGGGGCTAAACGATGGGTTTTCACTGTCCTCATTTCTATGTTGTTGCCTTGATTGTTTGGGTCTCTGTGTCTCCAGATTCACAGAAATCAAAATATAACCTATATATATTTTGACATGGACTACTGATTAATGAGACACACTCTTTCTCTCATTATTTGGTGCTATAATTTACCATTGACCTTGAAACATATTATAATGTTGATACACTGTTGTGTCTCAATGAGCCACTAGCCTATAAATAGGAGCTATGTGCAAAGGTCAGGTCACTCTGAGGAAGACGTCAGCTTGACGGAAAAGCGTCCGTCAAGGATTAAATGGATTAAAGTGAGCAATAAGAATCTCTGCCTTTATTGTTGAGTTCCCCAACTCCTCTGTACCTTGAATTAGTCCTTTTGGAAGTGTTTCATGGGAAGTGTTTCTTGGGAAGTGTTTCTTGGTAAGTGTTTCTTGGGAAGTGTTTCTTGGTAAGCCATTCTGGTGATTTTTTTGTCATTGGTGTTGAGCAACCTTCCTTTTCTTGTTGAGCACAACTACTTTCCATCTTTGCTGAAGCGTGAAGGTTCACCTGGACGCTCTTGTCTCAGTCACACACACACACACACACACACACACACACACACACACACACACACACACACACACACACACACACACACACACACACACACACACACACACACACACACACACACACACACACACACACACACACACACACACACACACACACACAGGGACAGAGAGGATTGGGATTTGGTCCAGGAGCTTGTCCTCTCCCTCTCATCACTTTCCTCTCTGGGAGCTCAGAAACACTGAGGTAATCTGTTTACGTTGTGACACGATTTATACCTCCTGCTGCTAATCAAATCTCTACAGTCCCTTTGCAAAAATCTATCCCTATCTCTCTCTCACCCCAACTCTCTCTCTCTCTCTCTCTCTCTCTC